>NW_020861739.1:0-7605 GCF_003713205.1 Coffea eugenioides
GACCCACATATTCTGAATTCAGTCATATTAGATATTCATCTACAAGGAAATGAATTCGAAAAACATACAAAGAATTTTGCAATAATATATAGAATATATTATAGACCTTTATCTTCACATTTAAATCCAAAATTCATTATGACTCCAACTCTTAAAGATGAAACAACTTTATTACAAGTAGATGCAGATAGACCTACTACATATATTTCAAAAAGATTAAAATGGAATGAAATAACAATACCAAGAGAATTTGAAATTAAAAATCCACAAGTAGCAAGAAATATAGAACAAACTACTGCAGAATATATTATAGAAAAACCTGATGGAAGTACTTTAATAAGATTTTCATCCTTAAGAGAAAGACCAGAATCAAGTTATTCATGGATACCAGCTAGACATTCAAATTATGAATCTACTGAGATTAATTTTCCTTTAGAAAATACTTCAACGTTTAAATATAAAACTCCAGTTCCAGAGGTAATAAATCAAAATCAAAATCAAACAGATTATTCACCCACACATTCACAAATGAGAGGCGAAATAAATGTTATAAGTAGACCTTATATAATAAATCATAAATATTTACAAGAAGATTTTGAAGATGAAGAAAATACAGAAAAAAGAATTTGGTTTTTTCAATTAGAATCAGAATATAAAGAAAAGTTAATATTAGAATGGAAAGATGAATTAGACAAAAGAAAATTTGATTTTCCTTTCTTTACCTGGTTATCATTTTATATTTCAAAAATAGGGATAAATGATGTTTATAATACTCCACAAATAAATGTTCAAACTAATTTATATAAAAAATGGAAATTAAAAGAAGATCAAATATTAACATCAATACACCCCCCCATTACAAGAAGTAAAAATTAATATAGGAAAATGAGAAATAATAGCCTCACCTTTTAAAAAGGGAAGAGAAGCTGAATCAAGTACAAATAATTCAATAAATCTAGAAGATCTTAAAAAAGTTTATCAACAAAATAATTATACCAATCAAATTCTTCATACAATATCTCAACATATGGAAGTATTAAATACAAAAATTGATACATTAAAGAAACCAGATTTAAAATTCCCAAATGATATATCAGCACCTTATTTTCAACCTAGAAGTCTGACAAGAGAAAAAGAACAAGATTTAGTACAAAGTATTAGTAATCAAAAGATAAATAATACAGATAATTTATTAAATAAAATATCTAATGCATTACAAAATCTAACTACAGATTCAAAACCATCAACACCCAAAATAAATACCTTAGACCAAATAATAGAAGAAAACTCTACTGAAGAATTAGAAGATTTATCAGAAGAATCAATAAATTCAGATATAGAAGAAAATATACTTTTACCAATAGAAAATCAATTTGAAGAAGAAGATAATCAAATAAATAGAATAAAACGAAAAAACTATAATCACAATAGAAATAACTGGAAAATGGTAAGTTCAAAAAACTATTATCCTAGACCAAGTCCTCCAGATATTCAATATGAAGAAAGATCAAAATTTAGAACTACTAAATATGATGGAGATTCAATATATGAATGGAATATAGATGGTAAAGCTGAATATGAAGTATTAAATAATTTACAAGAAATGGGAATGGCTAGACTTGCTTATAAAATTAAAAATATTCAAGAAAGAAATATTGCAACTTTATTAGTCTCAGGATTTACTGGACAATTAAAAAATTGGTGGGATAATGCCTTAACATTACAAGATAAATTATCAATATTAGAACATACCCAAGAAATTGAAGACGATCAAGGAAATATTCAAATACAATTAGATGCTGCAGAATTCCTAATAGTAACAATAGTAATGTATTTCATAGGAAATCCAAAAGAAGAATTGAATTCTAATAAAACATTTTTAACAAATTTAAGATGTCCAACATTATCAGATTTTAGATGGTACAAAGATATATTTTTAACAAATGTATTAAGAAGACCGGATTGTAATGCTTCATTCTGGAAAGAAAGATTCATAACAGGATTATCAAATTTATTTTCACAAAGAATAATGGATAGTTTACAAAAAGAAATGGGAACAGATGTAATTTCATTTGAAAATATTACTTTTGGACAATTATTTGCATTTGTCAAAAAAGAAGGATTAATGCTATGTTCAGAATTAAGATTACAAATAAAATATGGTTCAAAAACAAAAGAAGTAGGATCATTTTGTGATGCATTTGGAATAAAAAGAATTAAATCACCATCAGCATACAAAAACAAAGTTAAAAAATATACTAAAAAATTAAAATACAAAAGACCTAAAGAAGATAAACCAGAAAGACCAGATAGAAAGAGAAAGTTTATCAAAAGAAAAATTGTTTGTTATAAATGTGGAAAAATAGGTCATAAAGCAAACAAATGTAAATTAAAAGAAAAATTTCAGAAATATGTGTAAATGAAGAAGAAATTAAAAATAAACTAATAAATTTATTAATAAATGAAAAAGAACAAAGTACAGAAGATGATTATTACAATGATATTTCTAGTTCAGAAAGTGAAGAAAATTGTAATTGTTCAAATACTCCAAAATATATAAATGTTATAACTAAAAAAGAAGATAAAGAATTTTTGTTAGATATTATAGAAAAGATTGAAGATCCAATAGCTAAAAAAGAATATTTAGAAAGACTAAAAAGTCTAATTATTCAAGAAGATAAAATGCCAAAAATAATAGAACCTTTTAGTATATCAAAATTAATAGACAAATATCCTAATATAAATATAATGAAAAAGGAAACTACTAAAGATCTTCAAACAGAAATTAATAATCTTAAAACACAAGTAAAACAATTACAACAAGAAATAATAGAATTAAAATTAAAAGATTTAGAGATAGAATCAAAATTGGAATTAATAAGTAATCAGCCTTCAACCTCTAATTCTAAAACAGAAGAAATATCAATATCAGGAAAAGTAGTAGAAGAAGATCAATATTTAAATAGTATTGAAAGAATAACATTTCAAAAATGGTTTGCGTTAGTAACAATTACAGTAGAAGATTTCAAAGAAACCTTTGTAATAGATAGTGGAGCTGATACAAGTTGCATTAAAGAAGGAATAATCCCAACTAAATATTGTGAAAGAACAAATGAAAAACTAATGGCAGCAAATGGAGAAGATTTAAAAGTAAAATACAAATTTACAAAAGGATCAATATGTAATAATGAATATTGTATAAGACATAATTTTCTAATAGTAAACAATATAAATCATGATATAATATTAGGAACACCCTTTTTAATTCAAATATATCCATTCTTAGTTAGTAATGAAGGAATTTCAGTAAATATTATGGGAAAAATTATTACTTTTAAATTCTTAACTCCAATAAAGCAAAGAGAATTACAAACATTACAAACATCTTCAATATATAAAATAATAAACACTATTACCAAAGTACAACAACAAATAAGCTATATTAAAGAAGAAAAATCTTATCTAAAAATTGAAGAACAATTAAATGATATTAAAATACAAAAAAGAATATCAGAATTAGAAGAATTATTACAAAAGGAAATTTGTGCAAATATTCCTAATGCTTTTTGGGATAGAAAACAACATATGATAGAATTACCTTATGAAAAAGACTTTGATGAAAAGAATATTCCAACAAAAGCTAGACCAATACAAATGAATTCTGAGTTATTAGAATTTTGTAAAAAAGAAATAAAAATATTAATAGATAAAGGATTAATAACACCTTCAAAATCACCTTGGAGCTGTGCTACTTTTTATGTAATGAATCAAGCTGAAAAAGAACGAGGAGTTCCAAGATTAGTAATAAATTACAAACCTTTAAATAAAGTTTTACAATGGATTAGATATCCTATTCCTAATAAAAAAGATTTACTCAATAGACTATTTAATGCAAAAATCTTTTCCAAGTTTGATATGAAATCAGGATATTGGCAAATAATAATAGACCCAAAAGATAGATACAAAACAGCATTTACAACACCTTTTGGACATTATGAATGGAAAGTTATGCCATTTGGATTAAAAAATGCACCATCAGAATTTCAAAATATAATGAATGATATTTTCAATCCTTACAGTTCATTCAGTATAGTCTATATAGATGATGTATTAATATTTTCAGAATCAATAGAACAACATTTTAAACATTTAAGTATATTTTTAAAAATAGTCAAGAAAAATGGATTAGTTGTTTCTGCTCCAAAAATGAAATTATTTCAAACTAAAATAAGATTTTTAGGACATAATATATATCAAGGAACAATAAAACCAATAAATAGAGCTTTAGAATTTGCAACAAAATTTCCAGATGAAATAAAAGAGAAAAATCAATTACAAAGGTTTTTAGGATGTTTAAATTACATAGCAGATTTCTTTCCTAAATTAAGACAAGAATGTTCTATATTGTTCAATAGATTAAAGAAAAATCCAAAACCTTGGACAGAAGAACATACTCAAAAAATAAAATATTTAAAAGAGAAAATAGAATCATTACCATGTTTATGTTTACCTCATCCTAAAGCATTCATGATAGTCGAAACTGATGCATCAGAATTAGGATATGGAGGAATATTAAAACAAAAAATAGATAATTCAAAAGAAGAATTAGTTAGATTTCATTCAGGAACATGGTCTGATCCTCAAAAGAATTATTCAACTATTAAAAAAGAAATTTTATCAATAGTTTTATGCATATCAAAATTTCAAGATGATTTGTATAATAAGAAATTTTTAATTAGAATAGATTGTAAATCAGCTAAAGAAATTTTACAAAAAGATGTTCAAAACATAGTTTCAAAACAAATATTTGCTAGATGGCAAGCAATTCTTTCAGTATTTGATTTTGATATAGAATTCATCAAAGGAGAGAATAACTCTCTTCCTGACTTCTTAACAAGAGAATTTTTACAGGGAAATGGAACGTGAAACCCACAAAGAATATATTCGAAGATTACGAAATGAAAGAGATAACCCTATTCTTCAAAAAAGAGCTATAAACATATCTCATAGACCCTTTACCTATTTTGTCAAAAATCCCGACAAAACCATTCAACCTATTCCTTATTCTCAAATTCGAAACCATGATACAGTTCATATCAGACACAGCTTTTGGGCTGCAACCACACTGAAAGAACAAACCTTTCTTCTAAAAAGGCAGATCAATTCAAATATCATATTCAAGAATGTTCTAGAAAAAGCCAATCATCCACCAGAAGACATTCAGTCGGTTGAAATTCAAATTCAACAGCTTAAAGAACAACTTAACAGAATTATTTGTTAATATTTGCAGGATCATGGACTCAAAGGCAGGAAATTCCAGGCCAAAGACTCCTCAAGATTATGAGATGAGTCTTACTCCTGTTTCTCAAAATAGATTTCAAATTCTACAAGACTTTCCAGCTTTGACTTATAGTCAAGCTACTCGTACTCCAACCTTTCCTCCCATAAGATCTCTTCAATCAATTCCAAGTCCCATTGAAAAATCCAAAGAAAATACTTACTTCACTAAACCAATCACTTTGACCAGATTTCAAGAAACACCATTATATTCTACACTCAATCAAACTGTCCAAAGAATTTTCCCTCCAAAATGTTATTGGCAACCAGATGATCCTTCAAAGAATCTAGATTATTATGAATTAATTCTCACACCTACTCAATCTGTAGAAATTTACCCTATTCCAGACAAGAAAAATCCAAATATTATTAGTCATTCAAAATGCATCATAAAGAAAGTTTGTTCACCCAATGAATGGACTTCTCTTTATTCCAAAAAATCCTTCTCAGTTAATTTTATTCCAGATGGATTCACATACCAAGATTACAAAATGGCATGGTATCGTGCTATTCCTTTAGACCATTCAATCATTCCTGGTTCTTTACATTTAAAGAATGTTGCAGTAGAGAATTCCCAATTTGGTTCAATCATTGGTGGAGATGGTTTGGACCACAAATCGAAATTTTACCTCCGAATGTGCTCATGGGATTCCAAACATATCTAAAAACAGCAAAGGGGGAAGAATACACAAGACCAATTTTATTTCATATGGAGTTCAAAGTTCCGTGGATATTTTGCTGGAGTTTCAAAATTCATCAAGAATTAGAAAAGCCATTTCCAATGTCTCTAGTTCGAGAATTCAAAATTAAATGGTGGACAGGATTCAATCAAGAATTTGGAGATCAAGCAATTGATATCTACATTTATACAATTCAATTTAACCAGGGGCACGGACAAAACAAGGCAGATTCGGTCCATCATAATGCAACTACTTCTTTGATTTTCTTTTCAACCTCTCTTACCACTTATCTTCTACTAAGATTAACGCAACTTAATCAACTAACAAAATTAACATCGAATTACAAATCAAAGTCCATTGGTGGAATTTCATAAGAGGACCCTCATAAGATTTCCAAAAATCCAAACTACCCAACTATGGGAAGCTACACATGTTTTAAGTGCAATTTAACTACAAAAGCTAAGATTTGAAGAGTGGATGATCATATATCCTCTTAGATGTTATAGACTCAAGAAAAAAATTTAATTGGTACCTTTACTTAGCTCCAAAGAAACATGGAAGATTTGAAGCTCTTCTCCTACGCCCCAAGATGATTTTCCCAAGTTATTATAGACTTAAGGTGGTAGTGTGATTTTGGAAGTGGATTTGGTGGCAAGTTTGAGAGGAGTAAAATGAATGAAGGTATATTTCGTGTATCTTCTTTATTCCATATGCGGAGTTTTCGGCTGCGCACATTGAAGTAAGAGAGAGAGAGAGTGTATTTTCTAGATGGCTTCAGGAAGGCTTCCTTTGAGAGCTTAAGATGTGTGTGTGCTCAATTCTTCCAAGTCAAACTAAGAGATAATGTCGCGTATCGACACGCAGCGTAGATTCGAGTGCTCACGTTTTGATACTGAATCTTTCGTGTGTGGACGATTTTCGCCGTCACGACAAGATCACTTTGTTCGATTCTGACTTCGAACGAAAAGAGGTAGCGAGACGAGCAAACCCTTAAGACGCCCTCACCTAATCCCCTGACTACAACTTGTATATTATTCAACCCGTAACCAAAACGAATTAGTGGAAACCTCAGGCAAGTGTAGAAGGCGCCACAATTCAAGTGCGATTCTTGAATTGATAGCGTGAACATCAGACAACAAATGAAGAGCTATAACTACTTTTAGTTGTATCAAGGTTGACTCAGTAGAAGTTTATGGAGAAATGCTTCTATATTTTTATCATAAAAGTGATCTCCTTATTATTAAATGACATAATGTGGTGCCTATTATATAGGGCTACAAGTAAAACCCTAATTTAGTAAGGAAAAGGAACTAACTAATGACTCACCAATCACAATCACAATTAAGGCTAACTAATGGTCAGCTTATAAAGCTGGCCCAACATAACCCAATAAAAGCTAATTCACCAACTTAAGTAATAGTGAGTCTAGACTCTATAAATCGGATCCAACTCAACATGAGGTCTTGGACCGAACTTATTCCTACCAAATAAAATAGAAATCTAAAAAATAAACTACTAAACTATTATTAAAAGATACATTCTCTTGCAGCCCGAAACATGGCCCATAAGCGGCCCATATTTCATATCA
>NW_020861740.1:0-23637 GCF_003713205.1 Coffea eugenioides
ATGTCTTGGAGGCTTTACTTTTATTTTTATTTGTTTATGATGGGCTTGCTGAAACCAAGTGCTAATGATTGATGAAGCCTTGGTTGACTATTTTATTTTATTCAGAGGTGCACTTGTTGAAATCTAGGGCTAATGATTGACGAAACCCTAGTAATTTGCTATGTGATTTTTGCCACATTTTGATCCATATTATAACTTCGAAACGGAATCGGAGCGGTGGAAGTTGTATCGACCTTGAGAAATCGAGTAACTGTGATCAAATCAATCAAAAATATTTTTCCAGCTAGTATTATATTATAAAACTCCATATCTAGTGTTTTGCCTAAGACTTTCCAACTCGATAATTTCCTTTGGCTCAAACTAGCCTTGATAGCTATAGTAAATAAGTTCTATAGCTTTTGGAAACTCTAAGTCGTATTTTAAATTTCTTTTCTTTCTTTAAGCTTTGTAATTGGATAGTTAACTATAGGAAAAGTTCCGAAATACGAGTTTTAATAATTTAGCGAAAAGCCTGGGAAACTTGCTCGGCAAGAAACCCTATTTTAGGAAAAATAGTTTTTAAGGATAATTTTTGTAAAAGCCGTAACTTTAGAGAAATGTTCAAAGTAACCTTCTAACATTGATATTAAGAGGTTTGTCGAATTATTTCAAGAAAATAATACTAGTTACCCTTTTATAAGAAAAGTAACTCAAGGAAAACTATAAGAAACATCTCTTCTACTTTTGTTAAGTTTCAATCTAAAAGATTCTTGATTTTTCTATGGGAAGTAAATTAATAGTATATCAGATATACTTCAATGACTATAAGCTTAAAAACTAAGTAGAAACTCATAGTTTCAAATTTTGGTTTTTTAGGATATTTCGAGGACGCAGAATTCGATTTCTAACTTGATATCTGAACTCCACTCTTGGTGAGTGTCTCTGCCTGTTCTACACTTACCTGTTTAAAGCACTTTCTTGACTCGATATGTGATAACTTGCAAAACTGGTTTTTGATCCATCGAAGTGAGCTGTGTGTACTTTATCGCACTAGCCGTTCGAGTGGTGACTGGTGCAAAAACATTTTTCTCCTGAATCCTTGAATCTAAATGTAGTTGCGTCGTTGGGTGAATCCCTCGACTTTTGAATCCAATTACCATGAATCTCATGCTGGACGCAACGTCGATGGGTGAATCCCTCTACCAGTCTATACTAATCTCATGCTGGACGCAACGTCGCTGGGTGAATCCCTCGACCAGTCTATACTAATCTCTTGCTGGACGCAACGTCGTTGGGGAAATCCCTCGACCAGTCCCAGGTATACTCGAGTACTACCGCTCTCATTTATTTTGTCGTGCGGGCCCGGAGCTGGGGTATGTTCGGTGGCCGGAGCTAAGAAAAATAAGAGTATCTACATGGACTTTAAGTAGTGAGAGTTGACGGAGGGTCGACTACGGTAATTTCTGGTCAAGCAAGGAGAATGGCTCCTGAGAGCCCCTGTATCCTACCTTGTGCTGTTACACGCTTTCCTATTTGATTTTACTTTAAGTAAAATTGATACGTGATATTTGTTTTATCTGATTGCATGTTTTGGGGCACCACTGAGTTTTAGCTCACCCCACGTTTATTTGTTTTCCTTGACAGGTTCTGGAAATTGAAAGTTTTGAAATTTATCCATGTTTCGTTTTGGGATGTATATGTATACTATGACTAATTGTGTGGGCTGTAGTGTGTTAAATTCGGATAAGGTACTTTTTATTTTGGATTGCCACTTGAAGCTGGAAAATGTGTAAAACTTATTTGGATGCTTGGCTTGATTGTTGTATTGTGTTGTATGAATTTTTTTTTAGTTGGGACGGTACGATTCTATTCCGCAGTTCGCAACGCGTGAAATGTTTAGGAGCCGTCGTTTGGCTATTTCAAATTACTGCTATCTCTGAAGTTAATGTGGTTTTAGTGACGACCTACTTCGGAGGAATTGTTTTGTAATAGATTAGATTATTCTTCGAAAGGTTTTGGGTTAGAATGCTTGCGTGAGTCCTGGCGAGAGCTGGGCAGGCGGCCCGCCAACCCTCTGGTTCGCCTTTGGGGAAAGTGGGGTCGTCACAGTTTCTGTCACTATTCAACAATGACAAAAGTTGCTCATACCGTGCAGCTATCAAACCACTAACTAAAGTAGTGGAAATTCAAGAATTTGTTGTATCATCTAAGCACACATTTGCAGCGGTGGGATTTTTCCTTGAAGACTATCAATTATTCGGATACCCTATAAGCTCCCAACACCTATCTATTGTATGGCCAACCTTATTACAATGATCAAATCGTACTTTGGGCTATTTCGAAGATTGATTTCCATTCTGACGTGGTTGGCCTTGCTGTCGCCGAACATGAAGCATCTCAGAACCGTATTGAGATGGTTGCATCTAACAAAACTAGATCATGGCTGCTGCTGCTGTTGCTGAACATAGAAAGCTACTGCCCCATCAGAATCTTGTGGACCAAGAAGACTCAGTTGTTTCTTTTCTGTCTTAACCATGTTGAATATATGATTAAGTGAAGCAAAAGGCTCAGTTGCCAATATTTGAGATTGAATGGTTTAAAATTTTCATCCAATCCCATCAAAAATTGGTGTCAGCACTCTTTATCCCTTTCAGCAAGCCATTCTTTCAATCCCCTGTAGACACCAAATTTTTGTCAATTTTCAATGTTTTATTGGATTTTATTTTTTTATAATTATTTTTTTTTTTACATTAATGTGTAATTTTCTCATTTTTACAAGTTTATTTTAAAGAAAAAAACAAACAAAAGAAAAAAAAGAAAAAATAACAAAGCAAAAGCAACATTAAAAAGAAAAAAAAAAAGGGGAGAAAATCAAGAAATCAAGAAATCAAATCATCATAATCATTTTTTTCCACCAAATACACTTAACCCATTTCACACTCAATTGCCATGCTTCTTTCTTTTCATTAAGTGGAAAAGATCATCATTTTGGTCAACCAAGCACACAAACTCCACTTTCCTCCCAATATAGACTCTCTCGGCCCTTTTTTTTTTCTTTCCACCCTCAGACGAACAGAACAAGAAAAAAATAAAAACTCTTCACTCGGCTCTCTCTCTCACAGACAAGCCACAAAGAAAAAAGAAAACACTCCCTCACTCTACTCACGGCTCACTCTCTCCCTCTCTCGGACTTGGGCAGAGGAAAGAAATGGAAAGCACACAAGAAGAAGAAGAAAAATCCCTCTCAGTCTCTCGGTTCTCCTTTCCCTTTCCCCTCTCAATCTCAGACACACCTACATTGAGGTAATTTTTAGTTTTGTTTGGAACATTAAATCCATGCTCCATTGTTTAATTTTCTTTTGCTTTTGCTGGTTTCCTTGGTTGTTGGGTTGCTGAGTTTTTGGCACAAGTCATGCACAGAACTAAGAAAAAAGAAATGGGTCCATGAATGCATGTCAAGTGTTTGTGAAAATGCCAAAATAAAAAAAATAAATTTTAGGGGCTGTTTTACTTTATTCTAGCCTTTTAATGTTATTTTCTTGTCAAATTAAGATTATAGTTGTAATGTAGAAGCTATAAGGAGTGTTTTGGCATAAATTTTATGATTTTTGGTGAAGATTTGAGGTTTTAAAAATATAAAAGCTGGACTGTTTTTTTTTACATTTTGGACACTTTTGGGTCATTTCTTGTAAAAACTAACTCCGGAAATGGGATATATGCGAAAAATCGAATGAGGGGGTGTATTTTGACAATTTTCTGTGACCGAAAAAATTCGCCGGTGGCTGGCGGCGGCGGCGCCGCCATGGCCAGTAGCTGCGAGGAGCTTCAGGTCGCCGGGGAAGGAGAAGAAACCGAACGAACGGGGAAGAAAGAAAAGAAAGAAGAAGAAGAAGAGAAAAAGAAAAAAAAGAAAGGAAAGAAAAGAAAGAAAAAAAATGGTTTGGGCTAATGTTTTATCTTCGGTTGGGCCAAGAGTTAGTTTTGGTTGGGTTTTGAAAATGGGTTTTGATTTATTTCCCTTGGGTTTCGGTTGGGCTAGAAGATCAGAGTCTGTTCATTTTGGTTGGGTTTGAGCGATAAAAAGGCAGGCTGGGTTGTGTGTTTGGCTTGGACTTTCGGCTGGGCTTAGGTAGTGTTCGGCCCAAATAAATAAAATGATGGCCCAGTGGCCTGTTTTCCTAAGAAGATCAGAAACCGATTTTTGCACTTTAGCCCCTGATCTTTGGAGTGGTTTCACTTCGGCCCAGAACATTTTAAATTTGTTTCACTTAGGTCCTTAAATTAATTGCACTTTGGTCCTTGAATTTTATCTTTCATTTAATTTTGACCTCTAAACTTTGGAAAAATATAACTTTTGTCCCCAAAAGTTTTTCAGTTTTTGCAATTCAGTCCCTGATGAATTTTGACTCTCTTTATTATGATTGTTTCTTTTCTTTAATAGCTAATTATGTTACTTTTGAGTATGTTCAACTTGTAATTTTTAGATATTCTTAAATTTATTTACGTATGACATATTGAGGTGAATTTTCATTATTATTAGTTTTTCAATTAAATTGGTGCCATGATTCTTTTGTTCATTTTGAGTATAAATAGGGCAATTTGACTCCGTTTAGTCACCACTTCAAAAGGGAGGTACCCCATTTTTATTATTTCAATGTCAATTACGTGCTCTTATGTGCTCCTATGTGTTTATATATTTTTATATGCTTTATTTATTTGATTTAAATATTCATTCAAATTTTCTTATATATGTTTTAGTTAATTTTTATAATGATTCGAGAGGTATTTAAATACCTCAAAAATTTAATAGATAGGATAACTATATTTGTTTTATTATATTTTTCCATTCTAGATTGTAGTTAGGCGCTCCCCGATGTAATAGATAGGTTGCGTGTTTATGTGGCTTATGTGTTATGTGTTTTATCCGCTTTTCTTAGGATTTTGGCATCTAGATATTATATTTACGTGTTACGTGCTACGTGCTTTTATGTGTTTATTTGTTTTAATTTATGCTTTATTTGTTTTACTATGTACTATTAATACATGACGTCACCACACTAGTCCAACGCTAGTTGTGGCTTCTCCCTCCGCTTACTTGCTAGTCCAACGCTAGTAAGGATTTTTAGAAATGGGCTAGTCCAACGCTAGACCCTTTAGGCCGTCCTGCGCTAGATTCATCTTTGTGTGCTATTCACTACATTTTCATGCATATTTTCATTGTTTTTTTTCATTTGTATGATATTCTCTATTATATTATCCCCTACCCGCTATAGGTGTTAATCATGTCATTTAGAATTGCATCTCATTTAAACTAGTTCATTTGCTTGTTTATGTTAGGATAATTATTTTTCAAACATGGGAAATGGGTGATTATAACTTTTTAGTTTAAATATCCCATAAATCCCTATATAAGAAAATTATGTCACGAGTTTTTGCCTCCCGTACCCTTTATGTTGCATTCCCTTTTTCTTTGATCACTTATATCTATGTATATAATTTAATTTCTTTTCTTTAATTTTCTTTTTCATCATTTGCATACTCGTGACCCTTTCAAGGAAGTATTTTGGCCTTCGCAATTAATGCGATTGGTTCAATTAAACCCTTGAATGAACATTTTGTCCCTTGCGATATTTTTATAAATTTAGATTTGCATCCATGTAGGAAACATCTAAACATGATAAAATTAAGGGTTAGATTAGGAAAATTTTGTCTAAACCTCGCAACTAGCTTAGACTAGGTTAAAAGGGTGCCTTAGGTTTGAGTTGATCGAGCTTTTGCCTCCCCTTTCTTCAACCGTGACTCCCGAATCCATTTTCTCTTGTTTTTCAAAGACTTGGAGTTGTCAAAAAGGGTTTTGTTTTTATTTTATTTTTATTTTTGTCAAAAATATTTTCTTTGGGTGACTTGGTATACCCAAACTCAATACCAAGTGGCGACTCCTATTTTTTTTCCTAAAAAAAACCCTTTTAGACTAAATTTTGGACCCAAATTGTCGCATTTTTTAAAGTCCCATTTTAGGTCCTTTTTACTTATTTTTAAATGAAAATCATATCTTTTATAAACACCATTTTATTTTTATTTCCATCGCGAAAAATGGGGCGCGACAACTTGGCGACTCCACTGGGGACGCTAGAAAGTCCAAGCACTTGGTTTAGTTGTCTTTTCTCTTTCTAACCCTTTTATTTATCATATTTGGATGTTTTAGCTTGTATTTTTCTTTTTTAGGATATTTTGCATTTCACACACGCGACCGTCTCTCGATATTCACGTATACGATGATTTGTTATTTACTTTCATTTATTTATGTTTATATACTTGTATCGCGTTTGCATCTTGGGTGGGGGGAATATCACCTTAGAGCCTTCATGCATGTTTTAATTATAATCTCTCCCCTCAAAAGGAAGCACATCATACGTGCATGCATTATTTTTACCCTATTTTTATTCTTTCTCGTGGGCGCCATCCCACATCTTCTTGTAGGATTATAATCGATTTTCTTAGGTAGGCGGATGGTGTGCTCTGCGCCCATAGCGATGCCTAAGGGATCACTCAAGCCACCGACCGAAGGTCTTGGAATTGATGACCCTTAACCTTTTGGTCTGAAGGTTTGAGAGCCTAAAACCTTATCGAGTTTAGATGCATTAGTAAGCCAAACCTCATGCATCCATATTAGAAATTACCTAGGACAGAGTCAACTTTACCCGATTAGTAACACTAGACAAGAGGGGAGGGATTCCACTCCTCTTTCTTTGCTTTCTTTATTTTTCATTCTCGTATCATTTATTATCCCAACGTGTTATGTGTTATTTGTTGAACTAACCTCTTCTTGTTTTCTCTTTTTCTGCATACACAAACTTTAGAAATAAGAGTCCTGGCATGGTACTCGTTTAGGATAAGACTGCCTTTTATATCAAGCATGTTTAAATTTTAGTTAATTGCATACGCATATGTACTGCACATCATTTTAGGCTTACACGACATACAAAAAGGGTTCATTTAGGTCATGTTTCATTTATGTACTGCATATTTAGTCGCTTTGATAAACTGGCATCATGCATCCACCTTAGAAGGGAACGCCGTTTAGGGAATCCCGCGTTAGGCATAAATCGTCTTGTGTCTCGGATATATAATCCAATGAGACTTGCACGTTTATATTTTTTGTACTATCCAAAGGGGTAGTACACAAGGTAAGGTAGGATTCGATCCCTTCCATGTGACGGCATTGAAAATAATGGAACAGTTTTTACGCATTAGAATATGAGCCTTTAATAATCACTTTTTTGCCATTTTATCAGAATTGGTAAAAATCCCTTGCGTAAAGGACATTAAGTTGAAGAAATTCACAAATTCCTCATTGTTGAGATGATAAGTATGTTAAGGCCAAATCTTGATTTCCGAAGGCTCATAGACTAATGAATCATAATGAATTTTTGAAAATTTTCAATGGGTAGACAATTCAATCAATTTTTGGAATAAACCATCAATTTTATTGGACCATTTTATTCATCAAATTCATCCGATCCATTTTTTCCTATTTCTTCACTTTTAGGACTAAGTCAATTTTGAATAAATCATCAATTTCGTTTGACCAATTTACTCTTTTTTAGGGTGATTCGGTCAATTTTGAATAAATTAAATTTCATTCAATTCATGTGACCAGTTTACCTATTTTTAGGGCAATTCGGTCGATTTTGAATAAATCATCAATTTCATTCATTTCATTTTTACATCTAAGATGATGGAGTCGATTTTTTTTTATATATCATTCGATCCTTACAATTTTGCTCGTTTTTAATTTCATCTTCATTCAATTTCATTTTGAATAAATCATCAATTTCATTCTGTTCATTTGGTCAGTGATCAAGTCGATTTTTGAATAAACTGTCAATTCTATCCAATCTATTTGACCAATTTATTCATTTTTAGGCCAATACAATCAATTTTGAATTAATCATCAATTCCATTCAATTCATTATTCATTTAATCAATTTTATTTTTTTTTTTGAATAAATTCTCAATTCCATCCAATTCATTTGATCAACTTTATTCATTTTTAGGATGATCCAGTCAATTTTTTGAACTAACCATCAATTTCATTCGATCCATTTAACCCGTTTATTCTCTTTTAAAGTTTCGATCTATGGTTCACCGAAGAAACTAGTCGAGATATTTCAATCCTTTCAAAAATAAGTTTTTCACACTAAATTGATTTTTAACATCACTTTATGTGTCAATCAAAACAATCAATCCATTCGGACTTTGTCCACATTTTATTAGAACAAATTGTCTTTTGTCACTCCAATTATCCAATTTTTTCAAAATTGTCTTTTAATTGAATCTCAATAAGTCAATCGGATCCATCAGGTATTGTATGGTGCCTACCCCAGAGGATTGCATTTTTCATACTAGACCAACCCTTGGCATAAAAGGGTTCCCCCATAGGTCATACATCCGAATTTTTTTTGGATATTTACTAACTCTTATCTTTTTCTTTATTTTATTGGAAAAACTAAGTGAGAGCTAAATCTAAAAGGCAATTCCTTTCAATACTTTCAGGTAATATTTAAACATAGCTTCTCGTCGAAATCCCATCATAACACGATTTCGTAGTTAAGCCCAGAGGAATCGTGTAAACATGAGTTCACAACCGGAACCGTCGAATAGGTCTACTACTACAACTCAATCTGAAACTACAAATTTGGGGGTCCAGCTAACCGAGATGCTTGCTAAGTTTTGCGAAATGACTACCGAGATGGCGGCCCAGAGGAAATTGATTGATCAACTTATCAACAGTGGTGTTCAACCCGAACCCGAACCTGCCAGGCAGCCTGAGCCAGAACTATTTGTCATACCTTCCACTCAAACTTCTTTTACGCCATCCTTCCCTATTCCACCCGAAGAAACTTTCACCTATACCACCACAAATTTGACATACACTTACCCTCCTAATCCTTCATCCTTTCCTACTCACACGCAAGGTCCACAACCCCAGATCACTTCAAATATACCCCATGAGCCGCATACCTTTTATCATACTGCCGCAGAGCCCTTTTTGCCAGACCACACTGTCCAAGCTAAACCGAAAGTATGGGAATCTTCTGCTCCTGTCGATATGAGGTTGCTCAAGCGCCAGGACCGTTTTGATGACTTTATAAGGAAAAATCAGGGGTTAAATAAGCAAGGAGTGCTGGACTATGATGAGCTTTGCCTTTTTCCTGATGTACAATTGCCTGTGGGGTTCAAGACCCCGAAATTTAACAAGTATGATGGGACAGGTAATCCCAAAACACACATCCGACTGTTTGCTAACAAGTTAGGAAGACCCGTAGATGATGACAATCTGCCTCTAAGGCTATTCCCGGAAAGTCTGGAGGGGGATGCACTCGATTGGTATTCCAATTTGAAACCGGAGGAAGTAAAGACCTGGCTTAACTTGTCTAATGCTTTCTTGAGGCAGTACGAATACAATTGTGAGTTCGCTCCGACGCGAACCACACTGGAAGGATACAATCCACGGGACAAATTTATTTTGGAAAAGATGATCCAAAAGAGGAAAAGGAAAAGAAAAGCCCCACACTGGGGCAAATTTATTTTGAAAAAAGATGCTCAGAAAGAAAAGAAAAACTCCACAATGGGGCAAATTTATTTTGAAAGAGAGAAGAAAAAGAAGAAAGAACCCCACACTGGGGCAAATTTAGTTTTTGAAGAAAAATGCAAGAGTGAGAAAATGCAATGAAAAATGCAAAGAGAGAAAAATCCAATCAAACTGGGGCAAGTTTTCCTCGATTTCATTCAAAAATTGGAGATAATCTCAAAATGATGCAATCTCAGGTTATTTCACACCTCTCATCAAAACAAAAAAAAAAAATTTGCTTTCAAGCCTCAATTTTTCTTGAAAAACACCCCACCTGACCTCATTACAAAAATTCAAAGTCCTGGCTTTCGTCACTTGTTGTATTTCTATTAGGAAGTTCGCTAATCAACTAGCAAGTGATGTCCACAATGCTTTCGCCTAAACTTATAAGGGAAGCGCATTTTACTGATGCTAGCAATCTTCAACTCACATTCTTGAGTCGATTATGGTCGAGATTGTCCGTTGTTCCTTAGGTGAAAATCCGAAAGGGCACCTAAAAAAAAATTAATAATAAATAAAAAAAGGAGAAAAAAAAAGAAGAAAAAGAAAAAGGAAAAAGAGAAAGGAAAAGAGAAAAACAAAAGTAAAAGGAAAAAAAAGAAAAAAAGTAAGGGTGGGGTCAACCTTGGTGAAAACCCGAAAGGGCGCCAAGATAGGGTTATGTAGTAAGCGAGCACGAGGAAAAACAGCTGGTGACTTTGGTTCATTTGAATTTCCCTTCATTTTGTTATACTTCTGCCAATGTTGAATTCCGGAACAAAGATATCCAGAGATTCGAATATGACATCCATTGGCCAAAAGCTGTGTCACGTTGTAAAAATGTTCTTTTGCAAATACATTCTTAGGAAACTCATCTTTTCTCAATTGCTTGTATTCATGGCATTTTAAAGCCCAATTAGTTTCATTTGCATTCTTTTGCATATCCATTTCTGCATGACATGTGAAATTACCTTGCATACTTTATTTTTTTATTTTATTTTTATTTTATCATTGAATTTTGGTGAATGACAATCCCTATGGTTTATTCGAAACATACTTGGATTCAGTAATCTTTTGGAAATGATTGAGATTCAGCAAAGCTAGCTACGCAGGTTTCACAATATGGCAAAATGCATACCTGGTCAGTTTGGAAAAATGCCACAGCATAAGTGGACGAAAGCATCAAAAGACTCATGTTTACACGATTCTCAAAGGGAAACGGATCAAATGATGGTGGCAATTTCTTTGTTCTTTCTCTTTTGCAGAAAAATTTCATGCATAGATGAAAACAATCACAACTTGCACTGGAGTCAGTATCGGAAAGAGTTCTCCAGTGAACAAAGGCGGATCGAAAAGTGTTGCAAGCAAGTTTGATCAAAAGATGCAACAACATGGCAATGCAGAATCAACTATTGGCTCAGATGCATAAACTTAACCTCTACTGGGGCAAAATTTTGGGCTATTTTTAGGTAAGTATACCGGCATTTCCCATTTTAAATTCTTGTTCGGGTCAGTCCCGTGTTTAAAATTTCTCGTTTGAACCAGTCCCATGTTTAAAATTCTTCGTTCGGTTCAGTCCCATGTTTAATTCTCGTTCGGGTCAGTCCCATGTTTAATTTTCTATTCGGGTCAGTCCCATGTTTAAATTCTCGTTCGGGCCAGTCCCATGTTAAAATTTCTTGTTCGGGTCCATGTTTAATTTCTCGTTCGGGTCAGTCCCATGTTTAAATTTTCTGTTCGGGTCAGTCCCATGTTAAAATTCTTGTTCGGGTCCCATGTTTAATTTCTAGTCCCATGTTTAAATTTTCTGTTCGGATCAGTCCCATGTTAAAATTCTTGTTCGGGTCAGTCCTGTGGCGACCCCACTTCCCCCTAAGGCGAACCAAAGGGTTGGCGGGCCGTCTGCCCAACTCTCGCCAGGACTCACACAAGCATTCTAACTTAGAACCTTCCGACGATTAACCTAAGCTATAACAGAAATAATTCTTCCGAGATAAATCAATTTCTATCACCACATTAGCTTCAAAGATTACAGCATACACTGAGCCAACCGACGGCTCTTAAACACTTACACTTTACTCTCAGGGGTTAAAGACATACTATACCAATATCAACAAACAAGCCGAATATTAGAATTTGGAATTACACTTTTCCAATTTCAAGTGGCAATCCAAAATAAAAGGTACAGTACTTAATGTATAATTCATTACAAATCGAAATCTAAGTTCAAGTCGTTCAAGTACATTCATAGGAAATATAAGCAGTTCAAATTCTTTCAACTTCCAGACCTGTAAGGAAAACAAATAAACATGGGGTGAGCTAAAGCTCAGTGGTGCCCCAAATCATGCAGTCACGTAAATCAAACAGCGAGTAATAACTTAAACAAATTGAACAATTAGGAAAACGTATAACAGCACAAGGTAGGATACAGGGGCTCTCAGGAGCCATTTTCCCCGCTTGATCACCATTTATCGTAGTTGACCATTCGTCAACTCTCACTACCTATAATCCATGTAGAGCATCTCATTTTGATACCTAACCCGTCACCATTCATACCCCGGTCCCGGGCTCGCTCACCGACTAAGGACGCAGTATACTCGAGATATACCCGTAGATGATTGGTCGAGAGATTCACCCAACGACATTATGGTAGTTAGATTCATGCGTCGAGGGATTCACCCAACGACGTAACTACTTTTAGCTTCAGGGTAGTTGGATACAGAAGTCGAGGGATTCACCCAACGACGCAACTACATTTAGATGCAAGGATTCAGGAGAAAAATGATTCACGCAAGTCACCACTCGAACGGCTAGTGTGATAAAGTACACTCCGCTCACTTCGATGGATCAAAAACTAGTTTTGCAAATCATCACTTATCGAGTCTAGAAAGCACTTAATTCAGGTAGGAAAAGAACAGGCAGGGACACTCACCAAGAGTGAAGTTCAGATGTCAGGTTGGGAATCGAATTCCGTGTCCTCGCAATATCCTTGAATACCAAATTTTGAAACTATAAGTTTTCTATTCAACTTTTAAACTTATTCGTATAGGAAATTATCTAATATAATATTAGTTTACTTTCTCAAGAAAATTCAAAAATCTATTTAGGTTGAAGCCCGACAAAAGTAGTAAAAATGTTCCTTATAGTTTTCCTTAGAAGAGGGTAACTAGTATTATTTACTAGAAACAATTCGACCATCCACTTAGGATTGAAATTTAGTAAAAGTAGGAAATGTTTTATATGACTTTCCTTAAAAATATTTTTCTCTATACGAGTGCGGCTAGTATTATTTTATTTAGAATAAATTTTCTTGCCGAGGAGGTTTTCTGCTATTTTTAGTTAAAGTCACTAAAAACTATTTTTCCTAAAATAAAGTTTCTTATCGAGCAAGTTTCTACGTTTTTATCCAAAGTATTAAAAACTCGTATTTTTGGAAATTTCCTCTAGAAAACCAGCAAGGGACAAGTTTTGAAGATAGGAAAGGAGATGAAACAGGACTTAGGGTTTTAAGACTAGTGAAATTATTTTCTAAAGATAATAAGGATAGTTTACGCTTAAAGGAGGAAATATCGAGTCGGCAAGGTTTAGAAACTCCCTACGCGAAACTTTTAACTTTAACATGTAATACTAAGTTTTATCAATTAAGGCTAAGCGCAAAATATCTAGATAGTTGCTTAAACATTCGCGGATTTGTGGGGTCGACACGAAATTCACAAGTTCGATCCCATAACGAAATCACTTTACAACTTAAATTTTCCAACAAATCAAGATCACATCTCAAAAGCAAGTCACTAGGGCTTCTTCAATCATTAGCCCTAGATTTCAACAAAGTCAATTTCATTTGAACAAAAATATATAACCAAGGCTTCGTCAATCATTAGCACTTGGTTTCAGCAAGCTCAGCTTAAACAAATAAAAATAAAAGCAAGGCCTCCAAGAAATTCTAGCAATTAAATTTCATCACCCAGTAATACTTATAAAATCATCCAAATGGCCAAGGGCTTCATCAATCATTAGCCCTTGTCAACACCAATTATTTCCAACCACAATTCAATCAAGAATTTAAACCACAAGTAAGCTAAAATCTCAATCCAAATCCAAATTCAGTTTCACGAGGAAACAGAACATTCATATAAAACAGTCTACTTTGAGGATTTACAGACAGCAGTACACATGGAGGAAAAATACAAAATTTCTACAGGACAAAGGCCTATGATTCTAGTTTCAAATGCCACTGACGGCACCTTAGACGGATTTTTCTACACCAAGATATAAGCATTTTACTGGAACTGGTCAGGGACATCCGAAAATCTGAAATTTCATTTTTCATTTGTGAAAAACTCCTTTTTCACTTTTAACACCTTGACGTTTTTATTCAAACCATCCATACATTTCTTATAGAACTCCAAAACAACACATTCCAGTCATTTTCATCCATCATGATTCAAGGAAAAATTACAAGCCAAGCTAAGTTCCAACTCAACCTTTGACTATCACATAAGGAATTCCAGCAACTAATATGCTTTAGATCAAATTTTCCTTTGGTTTAAACATGGTGTTAGGTACTCAAATCCAGCATGTAAACAATTAGCTAGTTATTAAAAATTTCCACTTCAAAACTAGATTCATTCGGCAACTAAAATCATCCAGAAAATCAAGGAAATTTTGTCCATCAGTCACGGATGATCATGCATGAAGAGATGTTCTGTTTTTATTTTAAATTTTCTGGGTTAAAACATGCTTTTAAACTCGCAACTTCCTCATGCAATTTCTTAGCTAAACAATGCACATTTCCAGATCAGGAGTTGAAATTAAACCATGATTACAAACCCCAAAATTTCCAGGTGTAAACCTCACGGCTTTCCAAGGAAAATGTCCAGCAGCTCGTTAGTTCTTAAATCAAATTTTTCCTCGGCTTATTCAGAGATTCAAATGCTCAAATTCAACATGCAACTACTTAGCTCACTGATTAACATTTTTAGTTCAAGAATTAAATTCGATCAACAACAAAAGTCATCCAATTTTTCAAGAAAAATTTCCAGCTAGTCTCGGTTGTAACTGCACGGAAACTGATTGCATTTTTCTTTTGTTTTTCCGATCTAACTCAATCAATTAACTACTTGCGTAGCTTAATCATCTTGTAATTTACTAGTTAGTCATGGTTAGAGGCTTAAAACAGCAAAATTATACCACATGAAACTACATTATTCAAGACAACTTTCGGCAGAAATTTTCTTCATCAAAACAGAATTTTCCTAAGCTCCTTAGCTCATCATCCAATTTTTTTTCTTCAGCTAAAACCTTGTGTTTTGCCCTTAATTCTCACATGCACAATTGCTGAGTTAATTAGCTAACATTTCCAGACCAGAAATCAGTTCGGCAGCAGCAATAAACATTCATAACTCCAGAATTTTGTGCAACTACTCTCGGATGAGCTTGCATGTGATGGATTCTGTTTCATATTTATTTTCCAGTGCAATCCAGGCTAATTTAATTCATGCATGACTTCATCATCTTGATTTCAGGTGATTAAACACAAATACAAACTCTGATCATCCCACAATTAACTAATTAAAGCTACAAAATCCCAGCTCAAGCTCACGGCAGTACCACTTTTTTTTTCTTCCAAACCAAATTCTGGTAGCTTAAACATCAAATCATCACGTAGCTAGTTACATTTCGTGCTCAGATTATCGCAGCTTAGCTAATTAGAGTTACCAATTTAGCAAAAATTTCGGCAGCTACAATCCTTACAAACAGATTTTTCTTTTTCTTCCTTAGTACATCATCCGAGCTTAAAGACCTCACATGCAAGTCCAAAGCTTGCTTATACTACCTCTGGTTAACCATTTTTCAGTCCAGAAATTTACCTCACTGGAAGCTCACTCACACGACAAGGTGCTGAAGTCTGTCCCTCTCTCTCGGCTCTTGTCCTCACGCACAGGTATGTTGGTTCTGGTTGGGTTATAGCGGTTGCAGCTGGTGGTGGTGGAGGCTGGATGGCAACCGGCTGATCTTGGAGAATGCAGAAGGGAGTTTGCTCACGGTTTCTCCTCCTCTCCTCCCTCTTCGATGCTCGCGGACAGAACCAGAAATAGAATTGCAGCTCTCAGCTTCCTCCCTCACTCTCGGCTATATGGTGCAGCTCAACCTTTCCCTCACTCTCGGTCGATGATAACAAAGTGAAGGTGGAGTGTTTGTGAGGTTTAAGTGTGCAGGTGGTGAAGGTGAGCATTGGCCGAATGGAGAGGTGAATGATCATGGTGTCCGAGGGAGTGTTTGGCTTTGCGTGGAATGGTTGTGGTCGTGGGGTGATTTTGTGAAATTGTGAAGGGTAGTTTAGTCTTTTCACTTCTCCCCCTATTAACCACTTAAGTCCTTAGTTCTAACTTAGCTCCAAAACTTATCCCCAAGTGTGATTTGAACGCCTAATTATACGCTAATCTTGCAAGGCTTTAATTATCGAATTTCTTATGTCCTAAGTATACTTAAGGTACTTATTTTGTTTTTGTCTAAAATTTATCGATTGCGATTTAACATTAAGGTTCCTATTAACCCTTATCATTCTTGCTTTATTAGTGAAACTATTAAAATCAAGTTTGACCTTAATATATAAATTTAACATTCTTAATATTCATCTATCCTTTTATCTCAAAACTTATTAACTCCATCATTATTAACGCTTAAGGTTAGCTATCGGAATTCAAAGAAATTTACTCGTTAGATTAATGAAATAGTTTACCATCAAAGTATGAATTTAAGGTAACAAAGCTAGAAAATTTAATAGTTTAGCACAATTCTTTTATTTTGCACATAAAAATTATCCTTACACATTCATTGTGAAAACGAAGGAGGATAAGACTATACTTTATTGCAGGTTAAGAATCTCAACTGTAATATAAAATGATATTTGTACATATACATTTTCAGGGTTCTCACATCCTCCCCTCCTTACAAAGAATTTTGTCCTCAAAATTCACTCTTTCTAAAGAAATAAACTGGGGTACTTTTTCTGTATTTCCTCTTCTAACTCCCAAGTTACTTCCTCTAATCCATGATTTTTCCATAGAATCTTTACCAGAGGAATTTTCTTATTTCTTAGTTCCTTTACTTCCCTTTCCAAAATCCTGACCGGTCCTTCTTCATACGTTAACGTTTCATCCACCTCAATTCCTTCCAGTGGTAGCACGTGACTTGGATCAGAATAATATTTCCTAAGCATGGAAACGTGAAATACATCGTGAATCTTAGCCATGCTTGCAGGCAACTTCAACTGATACGCTACTAACCCAACTCTCTTCAAAATTTCGAAAGGTCCGATATACCTTGGCTTTAGCTTCTTACCTTTATTAGACACTACTCCGCCCTTCAAGGGTTTAATTCTGAGAAAAACTTTGTCTCCTACTTCAAATTCCAAATCTTTCCTCCTTGTGTCGGCGTAGCTCTTTTGTCTATTCTGAGCAACTTGAAGCCTTTCTCTAATTAGTTTTACTTTCTCCTGGGCTTCTTCTATCCAAGGTATAGCTGTAGGGTCTACGATTTTCTTTTCTCCAACTTCATCCCAATGAATCGGAGATCGGCACCTTCTTCCATACAAAGCTTCATAAGGTGCCATTCGGATCGAAGCCTGATAGCTGTTATTATATGCGAACTCCACTAAGGTCATATATTGGCTCCACTTACCTCCAAAATCCAGTATACACGACCTCAGTAGATCCTCCAGAGTTTGAATTGTCCTTTCCGATTGCCCGTCGGTTTGGGGATGGTACGCAGTACTAAACTTCAACTTGGTCCCCAAAGAGTCCTGAAATTTCTGCCAAAAACGCGAGACGAATCTTGGGTCTCGATCAGACACGATACTCACTGGAATACCGTGTAACCTTAAGATCTCTTCTGTGTACAACTTGACCAATTTCTCCAATGAAAAACTCATGCTTACAGGTAAGAAGTGTGCAGACTTAGTGAGTCGATCGACTATTACCCAAATTGCATCAAAACCTTTTTTACTTTTAGGTAGTCCCGTTACAAAATCCATTGCTATGTGTTCTCATTTCCATTCAGGGATTTCTAACGGTTGCAATAAACTAGAGGGCTTCTGATGTTCGGCTTTTACTTGTTGGCAGGTCAAGCATCTTTGTACAAACACTGCCACGTCCTTTTTCAAACCTTCCCACCAGTATAAACTCTTCACATCGTGATACATCTTGGTCACACCTGGGTGTATAGTGTACTTCGACCGATGTGATTCTTCTAAAATTCCTTTCCTTAACTCTTCATCTGCCGGAATCACAATTCGATCTCGAAACCTCAATACCCCTTCAGGTCCTAATTTGAAGTCTAGGGTTTCCCCTTTTTGCACTTTCTCCAAATTCTTCCGAATCATAGGGTCCGTTTTCTGGACCTCCTTAATACGCTCTAGTAACGGTGACTTCAATGATAAGTTCCCAAATAAAACCTTCAATTTCTCCAAGCGAGGGTTCCAACCACTTACTTCTTCTAACATATCCCACTCTTTTACCATTAACCCTGCTACTTGGGCCTTCCTACTAAGAGCGTCAGCCACCACATTGACTTTTCCTGGATGGTAATTAATTGAGCAGTCATAATCTTCCAGAAATTCTACCCATCGCCTTTGTCTCAAATTTAGCTCCTTTTGGGAGAACAAGTACTTGAGACTCTTATGGTCCGTATAAACCTCAAAAGTCACGCCGTACAAGTAGTGTCTCCATTTCTTCAAGGCGAAAATTACTGCGGCTCGTTCTAGGTCATGAGTTGGGTAGTTTTGTTCGTGGGGTTTCAATCTCCTAGAAGCATAGGCAACTACCTTAGTCATTTGCATTAAGACACATCCCAGACCTTCTCTGGAAGCATCAGAATATACAGCATAACCTTCACCTCCATCAGGTAAAACCAAAACGGGAGCGGATGTCAACCGCTTCTTTAGTTCCTGAAAACTTGACTCGCACTTCGGAGTCCAGACAAACTTAGCCCCTTTCTTGGTTAGCTCAGTCATAGGTCCTGCGATTTTCGAGAAATCCTGGATAAATCGCCTATAATAACCTGCTAAACCCAAGAAACTTCTAACTTCAGTTGTAGTTTCTGGTTGTTTCCAATTCATAACGGCCTCAACTTTTGCCGGATCCACGGCAATTCCATCTTCAGAAACTCTGTGCCCTAGAAAAGATATTTCAGTCAACCAAAACTCATACTTGCTGAATTTGGCATACAGCTTATGCTCTCTTAGTAACCGCAAAATCACCTCTAAATGCTTAGCATGCTCCTCTCGAGTCTTGGAGTAAATCAAGATATCATCTATGAAAACTACTACAAACTGATCCAAATACTTCTTAAAAATTCTCTGCATCAAGTCCATGAAGGCAGCTGGTGCATTGGTTAATCCAAAAGGCATGACTGCAAACTCAAAATGTCTATATCTTGTACTAAAAGCAGTCTTGGTATATCTTCCTTCTTGATCTTCAACTGATAGTACCCTTGCCTTAAATCCAGCTTAGAGAAACCACTGACCCTTGCAGTTGGTCGAACAAGCTATCAATCAACGGTAGAGGGTATTTATTCTTAATTGTAACCTCATTTAACCCTCGGTAATCGATACATAACCTCATGCTTCCATCTTTTTTCTTACGAATAGGACGGGTGCTCCCCATGGTGAATCACTTTCCTTCACAAAACCCTTCTCCAACAAGTCCTGTAATTGAATTTTCAATTCTTTTAGCTCGGCAGGAGCCATTCGATACGGGGTCTTAGAAATTGGAGCCGTTCCAGGCATCAAGTCAATCTTAAATTCCACTTCCCTTTCCGGTGGTAGAGCCCTTAGCTCTTCGGGAAAGACATCCGGAAATTCCCGTACCACTGGTACATCCTCCAGCTTCACTTGATCACTGGGAGCGTTTATCAAAAAGGCTAGAAAACCTTGCGCTCCTTTAGACAACATTTTCCTTGCTCGAATTCCTGAGATCATAGCAGATGATGCTAACCTATCCTTGACGTCTAACCTCAGGGTTGCTTCACCAGGTATACAAAATTCCACCACTTTCGCTCGGCAGTCAAGTTTAGCATGATGATGGCCTAGAAAATCCATTCCTATTATAACATCATAACCTTTTATATCCAGACTGATCAAATCCACTAGCATTTTACGCTCTCCAATCCAGAATTCACAATTCTTATAAGCCAAGCTAGTGATTACATTCTTATTACCCATGGGTGTCATAACTTCAAGATCGAAGGGTAATCTAACAGGTTGCACATCTATTCCAGACATAAAAGATGGATTTACGAATGAATGGGTTGCACCAGGGTCAATTAATACTTTAGCTAATCGGTGAAAAATCGGGAGTGTACCTTCTACCACTTCCGAGGAATCAGGTACAGGTTGGTCACCTATAGCATACACTCTGGCAGGAACTGTCGGCCGGCTCCCTCCAGAAGTGTTTGGTCTAGCGTTTGGGGTAGTCCCTCCCTGCATTCTTGGACATCCAGCAATTTGGTGCTCGCTACTTCCGCATCTCAAACACTTCCCTTGCTTCTTCCAGCATCCATCTATAGTATGGCCAGGTTTCTTACAAAATGCACAATTCACTTGGGGAACTATTGCTCGACCTCCCTGCGAGGTATTCCTAGGTTGTCCCCTTCCAATCGGTCCCACTCTGGTTCCGTTATTTCGTCCCCCCGCATTCCTGGCCCCGTTTCCTCTTGCGTGGGCGCCTCGTGGTGCTCCAGGACTATTCACTCCAGTGGTTCCTCGGCCTACTTTGGCCGGTGGAGCGTTGCCATACGTCGGCTCCCGACTACTGCTAGGAGCAAATCTTTTCTTGGACTGAAAAGATTTCACTTGAGCCCTAGCTACCTCAACTCTCTGGGCTTTCTCGACGGCATCTGCGAAGGTATCTATCCTCACGGCAGCTAAACCTTCCTGCACTTCTACATTCAGACCCTGCACAAACCTTTTGACTCGCCTTTGCTCCGTGGCTACCAATTCAGGAGCAAATCGAGATAACTTGGTGAACTGGACTTCATACTCGGCGACACTCATCGCCCCCTGCTTACATTTTATGAAATCATCCTCCCTCTTTTCTTGGATGAGCGGTGGAAGAAATTTGGCATTGAACTCCCTTGTGAAGTTTGCCCAAGTCCTTGGAGTATGATTCCTGTCCCAGTTAGTCCGGACCAAGTTCCACCAGGAGCGAGCAGCTCCCTCAAACTGGAATGCGGCAAAAGTTACCTGCCGCTCTTCTGTGTAGTTTAAAGCTGCGAAGATGTCGGAGATTCTCTCCCACCATCCCTCAGCTATCTCAGGTTCAGGTCCTCCGTAGAACTTAGGAGGTCCAAACTTCAGGAACCTCTCTAGTGCCCGATCGTCAGAATCGGCTGGGCCTCCTGGATGACACACTGGTCCAGCAGCTTGATGTTCGGTCAAGCGCTCTAGGACGTCAGTGATACGGTTAATAGCGGTGGCCACTCCGTCTCCGGCCCCGCCCTCTTGCCCTTGGTCTGGATTGACCTCGGGTTCCCTATCACCACCCGCTTCCGGGTGTTGTCTAGTGGGTCTCCCACGGCTCCTTCCTATCACTTGGCGATCCATGGTTTAGTTATGCCTAATATGGAAGGGATAAGACAATTAGGGAAATTGTTTGCTTATTTATAACTGTTGTTATTCCTTTTGTAGCTAAAATCAACTTAGAATTAGAGAGAAAAGTAAATAAAACATTAACATATATTCATGCGTGAAAGTCATACAGATAGCAAGTTGGGGCATTTCCAAAAGTAGGGCACATAACTAGCAAAAATACATACAAATAATCCCTTAAACAAAAATTAGGGATATGGTGCCTCGGAAGCAAGTCATCCACCTAGACAAAACTTGATGACCTAGCTAATGTCCCCCTATTCTAACCCTACATATCCAATATGGTCAAATCGATCCAATCCTAACCCTCAGCAGGGCTATCAGGAGCTATGTCCTCTTCCGGATCCTCCTCCGGGTCCTCCTCTGGATCCTCCTCCGGATCCTCCTCCGGGTTCTCCTCTGGATCCTCCTCCGGGTCCTCCTGCTCGACACTCTGAAGGATACTCGTGGCCTCATCTATCATCATCGCGGCATCAGCCCTGATACCGATACTCCTATCACGCATCCTCTCGGCCAATCGAGTCACCCTCGAGCTCTGACGCGCTATCTCGACGCGAGCAGCCTCCAGCCTAGCATGCTCCGCTGCTACCCTCTGCTCTAACTCCGCTATGCGGTCGAACTGAGTGTCCACCATAATACTCAGCTCCTCTATATCCTGAGACAAAGTGAAGTTAGCGTCCCTCAGCTGGCGACGCTCATCATCCAGGGATAGTACTAGCTCATTGGGGTAGGCATAGGTGGCCTTACACTGACACCGAGGATGCCTATCAGCTGGGGTGTAACGTATATGAGCTCCTCCGCCTCGTGCCCTATAGGAGATGGACCTAAGAGGCTCTATATGCCCATTAGATGCCCCACTACCATTAGCGTGTCCATTACCATTCTCCATACCTGCAAAAGAATTGAAACTTAGAGGTTAGAACTTAAATAGCTAATTAAATCGGCATTCCTTAAGGTGTATCTAATGGTCTCAATTCTTACTTCTAGAAGGATCGGGATTTCTAACTCGTATAGTATATCTCTCAAATAACTTTTCTAACCTAGGCTCTGATACCACCTGTGGCGACCCCACTTCCCCCTAAGGCGAACCAAAGGGTTGGCGGGCCGTCTGCCCAGCTCTCGCCAGGACTCACGCAAGCATTCTAACCTAAAACCTTCCGATGATTAACCTAAGCTATTACAATAATGATTCTTCCGAAACAAATCAATTTCTACCACCACATTAACTTCAGAGATAACAGCATATAACTTAGCCAATCGACGGTTCTTAAATATTTCACACGTCGCTCGCAAAGGTTTAGGACATACTATACCAACACAAACATATAAACTGAGTATTAGAATTAGGGATTACACTTTTCCAGCTTCAAGTGGCAATCAAAATAAAAGATACAATACTTAACGTAGAATTCATTACAAACCGAAAATTACATTCAAATTGTTCAAGTACAACCATAGGAAATATAAACTGCTCAAATACTTTCAATCTTCCCATCCTGTAAGGAAAACAAATAAACATGGGGTGAGCTAAAGCTCAGTGGTGCCCCAAAACATGCAGTCACGTAAATCAAACAGCGAGTAATAAATTAAACAAATTAAACAATTAAGAAAGCGTATAACAACACAAGGTAGGATACAGGGGCTCTCAGGAGCCATTTTCCTCGCTTGATCACCATTCATCGTAGTTGACCCTCCGTCAAATCTCACTACTTATAGTCCATGTAGATCCACTCATTCTAATCCTAACCCGTCACCATTCATACCCCTGTCCCGGGCCCGCTCGCCGACTAAGGACGCAGTATACTCGAGATATACCCGTAGATGATTGGTCGAGGGATTCACCCAACGACATTACTGTAGTTAGATTCATGCGTCGAGGGATTCACCCAACAACGTAACTACGTTTAGATTTAGGGTAGTTGGATACAGAAGTCGAGGGATTCACCCAACGACGCAACTACATCTAGAATCAAGGATTCAGGAGAAAAATGTTTTTGCACAAGTCACCACTCGAACGGTTAGTGCGATAAAGTACACACAGCTCACTTCGATGGATCAAAAACCAGTTTTGCAAATTATCAGATATCAAGTCAAGAAAGTACTTTAAACAGGTAAGCGTAGAACAGGCAGGGACACTCACCAAGAGTGGAGTTCAGATATCAAGTTGAGAATCGAATTCCGCGTCCTCGCAAAATCCTAAAAACCAAATTTTGAAACTATAAGTTTCTATTCAGTTTTTAATCTTATACAAGCTGAGGTATACTTAATATACTACTAGTTTACTACCTTTAGAAAAATTAGGAATCTACTTAGGTTGAAACTTGACAAACTTAGAAGAAATGTTTCTTATAGTTTTCTGTAAGTTTCTCTTCCTTATAAAGGGTAACTAGTATCATTT
>NW_020861741.1:0-15941 GCF_003713205.1 Coffea eugenioides
AAAGTCAGGATTTGCTGCTGGAATTTCTTTTTGACAGATTGCATGAATTATTTCTCCATGAAAACGGCAGAATCTGTTCTTGTGCTAGTCTTGAAAGTCGTACCTCTTTGAATTATCTTTCCATAGCATCAAGAATCATCCCATTTGGACTTTTGTAGGCTGAGATATGGTCGAAATACCATCCTCTGGTCAAACCCCTGTTTCAATTTCCGACCACAGAATGTAGCTTCTATATTTCGACTTTTTGTCTATGAAAACAGTAGAATTGGATTTCAATGTCTTCATACCAATTGTAGACCTCATTCTTAGCTTTAAAATGGTATAAAGATCACCTCCATCCGATAAGTGTAACTCCAGATATAGTCGAAATACCGAAGAGTGTAAAAACTGTCTTGACTTGCATTTTCTCACTTGAACATTTTTCACTTCATTTCTCTTTTAACCACTTGGATTCATCACCAATTATCTATTTTTCACCTCACTTGACATTCTTTGGTGATTGAATCATTTAATCCTACATAAAATGAAGTTTTTACCACTAAAATCAATTGAAATGCAATATTAGCCACTTTTACCAAAAATGTATATTTTTACCAAAATCTAGCTATTTTAGTTATAAAACTAAATAATTTAACCAAAATCAACTAATAAAATACACTTAAAAATACGTAAAATAAACCATGTCAAAGATTAAGTGATTATAAAAGGAAAGAAAAATTCAATGAAATTCAGTCAACATAAAGTTTTTGACTACTGACAAATGACAAGATGCCATGCTAAGAATTTCACTTTTACATTATATATTTGGGAGTAGCCACAGCATCCCAAATATTTGACGAGAAAAGCTTTACATCACATACAGTTGGTGATTAAAATTATGAATTTTTAATCAACAGATTGACTAGTTAACAATTTTTCTTATAACGTCGTATATTTAGGAGTAGCCACAGCATCTTAAGTATATTGGTGTTTGGAGAAATTCTGTATTTCTTTTTCACATATTGTTGAGTGATTAAAGAAATTTAAAAAACAGGCATCTATATCAAGTTGCAATTAATTGATTAAGATAGTTATCCGCCCCCACAGGTGTGACGCCCTCACTTCTCCCTAAGGCGAACCAAAGGGTATCCGCGGGACGCGTGCCCAGCTCTCGCCAAGACTCAAGCGATACACGTTCAAACTTATAACGGTACTAGACATCACATCCAGATAATATAAATGTGATTAGTGCGAAAACGTTCAAGTTTAACAATATTAAACAATTACCAAATCCATATCACGGGTTTCCAAATACATCCCAAAATATACAATAGCCAAAATGTCTAGTCAAAAGAATTGGAACCCTATTACAAAAGTCCACAAAATACTCAAAATGGAAATTTCCTCCGAGTCCCATACAAGCCCAAGCCTGTTAAGGAAAACAAATCTACAGGGTGAGCAAAACGCTCGTGAGGCCAAGAACACACATGCAAGCACATTGTTCAAGTAACAATCCCAAATTGACAAGTCGAGCAATAATATATCCAATGATTAACAATTTACGAGATAAGTAACCATAAACAATTCAAGGATACTGGAACTCTCAAGAGCTATGTTCCACTTGCACGATCAATAACCTCCACGAGTTGACACTTCGTCACTCGGGTAGATTTGGTCAGTAGAACTCCACTTAACATGTCCTCTTTCACCTTACATACCCCTGTTTCGGACCCGCCTGTCATTTGTTTAAGGCAATACTATTCGAGTATGCCAAGCAAGATCTCTCACTAGATCAAGCTTTCCAATTTTTCTCATGGTTTACCAAGGAGTCCGACCAAACCCATGCCGGCTCGAGTCCAAGGTTCGCCAATGAGATGTGGGCGTCCCCCAAGCATGTTTGAGTGTCGAGGAGATTCATTCCAACGACGTATGCAGCCATAGCATACTATTTCAAGTCAAGCAAGCAAGTAACATGTGCAAGCAATTGAGACATTCGAGTAGTTCAAGTGCGAGTCATTTATTTCAAGCGAGGACGGGTGCGATAAAGTACACCTCCGTCTGAAATTTTGAAATCTCAAGTATCAATAACAAATAAACATGTATTTGGTTCACAGTGATTCAAGTAACACACACTTGACACTCACCAAGTAAAACGAGAAGAAAAGGGACACTCGAAATTCAAACGTCCGCTGTGGGATCCTTTTGAAGTTCCTCTTGGGTGCCTGAGCAATTAACAATAGACTATTACTAACAATTCCCAACAATGAGGAAAGTTGCACACTAACACGGTCTAGAAAGTATCTCGAAAATCGAGTCTAAGTTCCTTTGAAAATCGAGATCGGGTTCTTTTTAAAAATTGAAACTCGAACGAGTTACAAGACTCGAGTAAAAATGGATTTATTATCTTTAAAATCATTGGATGGGAACGAGTACATGCGAATAAATCTCGAAACGAACGACCGAAGTCGAAAGTGGACTGGCCACGTCACAATCCGGCCGGATTCTTGGCCGGATTGGAGGCAGTAGCCATCCTCAAATTTTTTTCAAATCCCAACAGCAATCCGGCCGACTATCCGGCCAGAAATTAGCCGGATTCAAGGCCGGATTCCAACAAAATGCTTCCCGCGCGGATTTCATTTCAAATGTTCAAAATTTTTTATTTTTGGTACAATGTTTGAAAAATCATAACTCACTCTTCGATTGTTGAAAATTGGAAAATTTGGTACCGTTGGAAACGTCTTTCAATGTACTACAAATTTTTAGAAGGAACCATTCCACAAACCTCAGCGGAAGGTATTCAAATAGAGCTTGAAGATGTTAACTTGCGTTATCAAGGTAGGTTCAAGTTGGGTTTTGGCCAACTTTGGAAATTCGGCAAAATTCACTTGATTGAAACTAGCCTTTGAAATTTGAAAATCTATTAGTGTTGTAATCCAAGTTTACAACAAAACAAGCGGAACGAGAAACGGAGTTTTGATCACCAAGAAATGGTAGCCCAAAGTTACCCAAATTTTCTTGTTAAACAAGGGTTTTCCAAAATAAAGTCTTGAACTTTAGTAATTTAGTCGAGCTGCGAAATGGATTCGGATTGGTACCAAATTTGGCAGTGTAATACTCCTATATAAAAGGTATCCCTCTATCAAATTTCATGGAAAAATACCTTTGGGAAGGTAGTCATCCAAACAACCAAAGTTTCGAAAATCCTATGGCAGAACTGCCTTGAGTTTTTTTTTTTGGTTTTCCATTCCAAACATTTGGTCAATGAAAATCCTTCAAACATGGTTCATTTGGATAGGAAAAACCTAAGGAACATTCATGGTACATTTGGTAAGTGTTTTAACTCCAAGAAATTCAATTGGCAAGTCTACACCAAGTCTAGCATCAATTCTGTCCAAAATTTAGGGTTTTCAAGAACAGGGCAGGTTTCGTATTTTGATCACAAATCACTCAATTCAACTCAGAATTAAACATGATTGGTGGCGTTAGAAAATAAATTCATAAAACTATAATTTCACAGAAGAAATCATTTTGAAATTCAGCACACAACTAACTCAAATTTGAGCCTCAAGTTGCAGCTTCTGAACTTCGTTCCTGGAAAACAGAGAAAACAGGACAGTCATTTTTAAACGGTTGGTACGGAATACTCGGGTAGAACTAGGGGTTGCATTTTATACCGTTGGAAATCTAGGGATGTATAATTTCAAATGCCACCAACGGCACTTGATTTCGACATCGGAGTACAAAGATATGGACGAAACACGAAGGCTGTCTGAGCATTACGGGAAAAATTTTCCAGGTTTACTAGCTTTGCAAGATTAATCCATTTGACCAACCAAACCTCAATATTTTTCGGTGAAACTTTATACACCATCTATAGAACATATAAACATCACATACAAGCCATCAAACCCTCAGAATTTCGCAAAAAAAACACGATCAAAACAGGGGCAGAATTGGAAATTTTTCAGCCATACATTCCTTGAGGTTTATACTTGCTATGCACCATTAATCTACCAATTTGAACACTAAACTAACATTAAATCCATCATCAATCATCACATCAGCCATCATCCAAGAGTGGGAGTTCATAGAGCCCACATCAAAATTTTCCAACAATAACATGCCACCCACATGAATACAAGAGCTTAAAGGTGTACTAGAACTTCCATAAATCAAAACTAGAAGGTTTGATCATTACTTACTTTGGTTGATGAACTACGCAGAAATTTCGGCCCTCTCTTGGTCCAAGAAAACCGTGGAAAGCTCCCTTCTTTTGTAGCTAGATGAACTCTCCAAGTGTTAAGCTAAGTATGGTTAAATTTTGGTGGCATTTGGTGGTGTTTTTGTTGAAAAAATGAGGATGAAAAATGAAGAACTTGGGTGTTGTTTTTGCAGCTTGATAGCCAACTGTTCTTGTGAGGAAGAGAGAGAGAGAGTTGATAAAAAATGTAACTTCCTTGGGAAGCTTCAAGGTGTTGCCCAGCTGTTCTTGTAACTTCCTCTCGAGTTTATTTCACCAGTACACTAAACCTCCAATACACTTATATTCGTACAAATATTATTCACTCTTAATTGCCCCAAAATAATGGTCTAAAGTCCCTCAATTAATCATGCGCGTGAAAACGCGTATTTCCAATTTAGGCGCGATAGAGGGAAATTTTCGAGAAATTCTTCTAACGATCGTACCACTAACTATCACTTGAGTACTTAAACCTAAAATTACCTGTTTTAGAATCATTGTACATGTCTCCAATTTTTCGAGCTTATTGTACTCCCAATAGGCTAAAATTTTCAAACACGTTTTCATTATTTTCATTAATCGAGCTTCCAAAAATTAATTTTTGAAATGAGTCACTTTAAAAATATAATGAAGTCATAATTCCATGTATTTAAGTTTAATAAGGTTAGAAAATAATAAGGGAAATTTGCCAAATTGGTCCCTAACATTTACCAAAAACACTTTTTTAGTCCCTGACATATAAAATCAGCCAAAATGCTCCTTCACATTTAAATTGTGAGCCAATTTGGTCCTATTGCTCATTTTTGTCATTTCTCCGGCTAAAAATAGCACGCCCCTCTCACGTGGTCATATTTTTAGGGGCAAAACCGGAAACACATTTCATTACCGGTTGAAAGTAAAAGGATAGGGGACCACCACCAAAATACACATTTTACCTTTGGCTCTCAAATTACCCTTTACCCTCTATGGAGCCACCGGAAAACGACGCCGTGGCTGTTGCATCAGCTGAGAAAATCATCCTCCGCTGGGACTCCACAGCCTCCGAGGACGCCAGGGACAGAATGATCTTCGACGGCGATCGATATGAGATCGACAAATACTTCCAAGCCGTGGATGAAATCCAACGGTCAATGGAATCCGCCAGCATCTCAGACGACTCTGCTAAGGCCAACAGCGCGATCCAGATCGCCATGGCCCGCCTGGAAGACGAGTTTCGCAATATTCTCATTGCTCAAACTTCCCCTCTCGAAGCCGACACTCTGACCGATCCCAGCTCTTGTTCCTTCCGCTCCACCGCTTCTATTGGCAGCAGCGACGGCCACTTGAGCTTGCTGCCGCCGCCGCCGCCGCCCCTGCACACCGAGGAAGACGACTTCACCGAGACCAGCTTGGCAAGTTTGGTAAAGAAAATGTGATCCTTCCAGGAAACTTAGCCTTTCTTTTCGTGTGATTCCTTTGCCTAAAAGGGGCGGCTCAAGCATCATGTATGGAAGGTGTACAAAGTATTCAGGATGCCACAAAAAACTTCACTCATTCAGCGAAATCTTCTCGCCAGATCAGGGCATAAAGCTTGTGAATTCTCCATTTTCCAATCTAAGGGCGACCATTCACTCTTAAGTTGAATTGTCCAATTTTCAAGATTGATTATAACAAAATTGTCCATTCACTCTCAAATCACCTTTGGCTCCATATGCTTGTTAATTCGGGGATGCAAATAGGGTTTCTTGAAAGGGTAATTTGAGAGCCAAAGGGAAAGGGTAATTTGAGAGCCAAAGGTGAAATGTGTATTTTGGTGGTGGTCCCTATCCTTTTACTTTCAACCGGTAATGAAATGTGTTTCCGATTTTGCCCCTAAAAATATGACCACGTGAGAGGGGCGTGCTATTTTTAGCCGGAAAAATGAGCAAAAACGAGCAATAGGACCAAATTGGCTCACAATTTAAATGTGAAGGAGCATTTTGGCTGATTTTATATGTCAGGGACTAAAAAAGTGTTTTTGGTAAATGTTAGGGACCAATTTGGCAAATTTCCCAAATAATAATCGGAGCAAATATTCAGATAAATAATTAAATGAGCAAAATTAGGAGTCAAAAAATAACACTTTTTAGAGTCCTCACATCCTCTCCCCCTTAAGAAAAATTTCGTCCTCGAAATTTACCTTGATTGGTTAACAGGTCTGGATACTTTTCTTGAATTGCTTCTTCGACCTCCAAAGTTGCTTCCTCCAACCCATGGTTCTTCCAGAGGACTTTTGCTAATGGTATCTGTTTATTTCTCAATTCCTTCACCTTTCTATCCAGAAGTTTAACCGAGTTCTCCTCATAGGTTAAGGTCTCATCAATTTCAATACTCAAAGGTTGTAAGATATGTGAAGGGTCTGGGTGATATTTTTTAAGCATAGACACATGAAATACATTATGGATTCGAGATAAAATCGACGGCAACTCCAATTTGTATGCTACACTCCCTACACGCTAGATAACCTTATAAGGTCCTACAAACCTTGATTATAATTTCTTTCCCTTTCCAGACAGCAAACTTGCTTTCAACGGTGTGACCTTGAGAAACACTAGATCTCGAACCGCGAATTCTAAATCTTTTCTCCGATTATCGACATAACTATTTTGATGGCTCTGTGCAGTCTGGAATCTCTAGTGTACCAACTTTACCTTCTCATTAGCTTCCTCAATCCATAACACTGTAGTCGGATCTAAGATCTTCCGTTCACCTACTTCCTCCCAACAAATCAGATATCTACATTTTCGACCATAAAGCGCTTCATACGGAGCCATTTGAATAGAAGAGTGGAAACTGTTGTTATAGGAAAATTCCACTAAAGTCAAAAACTTACTCCAACTCTCCCCAAAATCCAGAACACAAGTTCTCAACATATCTTCAAGGGTATGAATTGTCCTTTCAGACTGTCCATCGGTCTGAGAATGATAGGTAGTCTAAAGTTCAATTTAGTCCCTAAAACTTCTTGCATCTTTTGTCAAAACCTCGAAACAAATCTTGGATCTCTATCCGACACGATACTGAAAGGGATTCCATGTAACCTAATGATTTCATCCAAATACAGTTTAGCCAACTTTTCCAATGGGTACTTCATGTTAATTGGAAGAAAATGAGCCGATTTGGTCAATCTATCCACTATCACCCAAATTACATCATGACCTCTCTGTGTTCTTGGTAGTCCCGATACAAAATCCATGGTGATATTCTCCCATTTTCACTCAGGTATTTCTAGAGGTTGCAAAAGTCCCGATGTTTCTGATGTTCAGCTTTAATCTGTTGACAAATTAAGCATGTTTGGACAAATTGAGCAATCTCCTTCTTCATGTTCTCCCACCAATACAGACTCTTTAAGTCTTGGTACATTTTATTCCCTCCTGGATGTACCGTAAACTTTGATCGGTGTGCCTCTTCTAAGATTTCCTTTTTAAACCCTTCATCCTTTGGCACAACTATCCGATTCTGAAATCTCAATACACTATTCGATCTCAAGTTAAAGTCTGACTTGTCTCCCTTTTTAACCTTTTCCAACCACTTCTGCACTTCATTGTCCTTTCCTTGAGATTCCTTGATAAGTTCCATCAAAGTGAAATTCAATACAATATTTTCCAAAATTACTTTCCTCGGTTCCAGTCGAGGATTCCAATAACTGACTTCTTCCAACAATTGAAATTTCTTAATTATCAATCCAGCCATCTGTACTTGACGACCCAGAGCATCAGCCACCACATTAGCTTTCCCTGGATGGTACTTGATCGTACAGTCATAGACTTCCAGAAATTTCATCCATCTACGTTGTCTCAAATTCAGTATCTTTTGTGAAAATAAGTACTTAACGCTTTTGTGATCAGTAAAGACTTCAAACGTTACTCCATACAAGTAATGTCTCTATTTCTTCAAAGCAAAGATCACAACCGCTAACTCCAAGTCATGAGTCGGGTAATTCTCTTCATGCGGTTTCAATTTCCTAGAGGCATATGCTATCACTTTGTCATTTTGCATCGAAATACACCCCAAACCTTCCTTAGATGCATCTGTATAAACCACAAAACTATCCTTCCCATTGGGTAGAGCTAATACTGGGGCTTTGGTTAAGCGTCTTTTCAATTCCTGAAAACTCTTTTCGCACTTAGAATTCCATATAAACTTCCCATTTTTCTTAGTCAGGTCGGTCATGGGTCCAGCAATTCTAGAAAAATCTTGGATAAATCTCCGGTAATACCCTGCTAATCCAATAAAACTCTAAACCTCGGTAGGATTTTCCGGTCGTTTTCATTTCGAAACAGTTTCAACTTTAGCTGGATCCACTTTAATTCCATCCTTAGAAATTATGTGTCCCAAGAAAGTCACTTCTTTTAACTAGAACTCACACTTGCTAAACTTAGCATATAATTGATGTTCCCTCAAAGTTTGCAAAATAATTCTCAAATGTTTCTCATGATCCTTGACATTCTTAGAATACACCAATATGTCATCAATAAAAACTACCACAAATTGATCTAAATAAAGGTTTAAAGACCCTATGCATTAAATCCATGAAAGCAGCAGTTGCATTCGTTAACCCAAACGACATCACGTCAAATTTAAAATACCCATATCTTGAGTTAAAAGCAGTTTTGGGTATGTCCTTCTCCAAAATCCTCAACTGATAATAACCCTGTCTCAAATCCAACTTTAAAAATACTACAGCTCCTTGCAATTGGTCAAATAATTCATCAATGTGGGGCAAAGGGTACTTATTCTTAATAGTGACCTCATTCAAGCCTCTATAGTCTGTACATAGTCTCAAACTCCCGTCTTTTTTCTTAACGAACAAAACTGGAACTCCCCACGGAGAGTCACTTTCTTTTATAAAACCCCTTTCCAACAAGTCTTGCATCTGCAATTTCAACTCCTTCAATTCCGCTGGAGCCATCCGATATGGCGTCCTAGAGATAGGTGTCACTCCCAGAATTACATCAATCTTAAAAGATATTTCCCGTTCTGGAGGTAGAGACTCTAACTCTTCGGAAAAAACATCTGGAAAGTCTTTCACTACAGGCATGTCCTCCAAATTCACCTTATCACTAGGAGTGTTAATAAGAAAAGCCAAATACCCTTGAACTCCTTTATTTAATAATTTTCTAGTCTGAATTCCTGAAATAAGTGCAGATGAAGCCAATTTACCCCTTACATCCAGCTTCAGGGTTGTCTTCCCTGGAATACACAATTCTAAAATTTTCGTCCTACAATTCAACTGGGCATTATAATGGGTTAGCCAATCCATTCCTAAAATCACATCATATCCCCTAATTGCTAAACCTACCAGGTCGGCTAATAGTTTTCGTTCCCCGACACAGACTTCACAATCTCTATATACCAGGCTAGCAATTAAACTTTGATCTCCAGTAGGTGTTTTAACTTCTAAGTCATACGGTAACTTAATTAGTTTCAAATCTATTCCACTCATAAAGTCAGGATTTACAAAAGAATGTATTGCACTTGGATCAATTAAAACCCTAACTAAGCGATGAAAGATTGGAATTGTACATTCAACCACTTCAGTCGCCTCAGGAACCTGCTGATAGTCCAGGGCATAAACTCTAGCCGGCACTTTCGGTCGACTTCCTCCGGCACTGGTCTGTTTAGAGGTTGACTTTTCCGGCCTCTGAGTGTTACTTCCCATTTTTTGTGCTTTCGGACAATTCGCGACTTGATGTTGGGCACTCCCACAAAACAAGCACTTCCCCGACTTTCTCCAACAGTCATTCTCGGAATGATTGGGTTTCCCACAGTATCCACAAGTAATGTGGGGGGTCACTACCGAATCAGTAGAAGGCGCTCCCCTAACTTGAGTTGAGCCATCACGACCTCCTCTAGACAGAGCTCCCCTAGAAGCTCCAGCAATCCTTGTTCCTCCCGCTCCTCTTCCCATTTTGAAAGGTTGTGCACTCATACCAGCCTGCCCTGATGCAGAGCCAGAAAAATGTCTCTTTCTATTTTAAAAGTCTCTCACTTGAAATCTTGCACTCTCAACCCTTTGTACCTTCTCTAAATCTTCAGTAAATGTAGAGATTTGGGCTGCGGTCAAACTCTCCTGAATTTTCACATTGAGCCCTTGTACAAAACGCTTTATCCTCTTCCGTTCATTAGTTACCAATTCAGGAGCATATTTAGAAAGTTTAGTGAACTTTCCTTCGTACTCTACTACACTAAGGGTTCCTTGTTTCAATTTGATAAATTCATCCTTACTCTTCTTCTGGATTAAGGGTGGAAGAAACTTTTCATTAAATTCCCTCGTAAAATTCTCCCAAGTCCAAGGGTTTTGAACTCTTTCCCATTTTCCTTTCACCATGTCCCACCAAGCACGAGCTACTCCCTCAAACTGGAAAACTGCAATATTCACTCGCCTATCCTCAGTATAGTCTAAAGCAGCGAATATGTTGATCATCCTTTCTAACCAATTCTCCGCTACCTCAGGATCAGGTTCGCCCAGGAACTTAGGCGGGTTAAATTTCAAGAACCTCTCTAAGGCTCTATCTTCACCCCTATCCTGTCCCCCAATTTGGTTATGCGATTCAGGACCTTGTCTATCAGCTAAGCGTTCTAGGATATCAGTCATCCTGTTAATGGCAGTAGCCACTTGATTACTCTCAATATTTTCCTGACTCTGGGTCGGTCCAGTTGCAGATTCCTGGTCATTCCCCGGAGGTTGGGCCTATCTAGTCTCTCGTCCCCGGCCCCGACCACGGTCTCGGCCCCTTCTTACCCCTTCCATAACCTAGGCGGGTCTAGTACAAGAAATAAATCAATTATGCGGTGCAAAATAGAAAGCAGGAACAAATCAAGAATATATTGAAAATAACAATAATTTACATTCATTAACATATCAAGTTCATACAATTAGCAAGTCATGGGGTAGTCACAAAAATATAGCACACAGGTGCTACAAGAGTACTTTTAGTTACAGAAAACTAAAGTAAAAGCAAGTGCTTCAAAAATAAGCCACACAGTCATGCAAAATACAATAGTCTCAGCACTTAGCGTCACCCCAACTAATTCTAGCTATACTAGTTAAAAGGGTCAAAAGAGAGGTCAATCCGCCTAGACCTAGTCCGCAGTAGGACTATCAGGAGGAACCTCCTCCTCAGGATCCTCCTCCTCAGGGCTCTGAGCTACACCCATCGCCTCATCCACTAACCTAGTGGCATCAGTTAGGATCCCGAAAGCCCTATCACGAACCTCCTCCCTCAACCTAGTAAGCTGTGCCCTAGTACTCCGGAACTCCTCATTAACAACAGCAGATGTAGCTACCTCGCCCTCTATCACCTTCTCGAGTTCGGCGATCCTCTCGCCCTAAGCACTAACCATCTGTCTAAGCTCGTCCACCTCTATCTGAAGATCTCTGTTAAAATTCACTAGTTGACGACGCTCGTCGTCGAGAGCAAGCACAAGGTGGTCCGGGAAGGCAAAGGTAACCCTACACGAACATCGGGGATATCTGTCAGATGGGGAATAGCGTACTCGAGCTCCCCCACCTAGCGCTCGGTAGAAGATAGGCCTAGGAAACACTACATGACCATTCGCATGGCCATTTCCGTTAGCTGCCGGAACTCCATTTCCGTTTTTCATCCCTGAAAAATAATAACACCTTTCGGTTAGAAATTAAATCACTATCTAGTTCGGATGTCATTTATTCATGTCTAACCCAATCACTAGTAAGCTCCAAATACCCCTTAAGGTGCAACATAAATATCCGGTTTCAGGTCTTAAGGGTAGAGTATCTAATATGTCTCCCATATAGATCTCTAACCTAGCGTTAACCTAGCGCTCTGATACCAACTGTGACGCCCTCACTTCTCCCTAAGGCGAACCAAAGGGTATCCGCGGGACGCGTGCCCAGCTCTCGCCAAGACTCAAGCGATACACGTTCAAACTTATAACGGTACTAGACATCACATCCAGATAATATAAATGTGATTAGTGCGAAAACGTTCAAGTTTAACAATATTAAACAATTACCAAATCCATATCACGGGTTTCCAAATACATCCCAAAATATACAATAGCCAAAATGTCTAGTCAAAAGAATTGGAACCCTATTACAAAAGTCCACAAAATACTCAAAATGGAAATTTCCTCCGAGTCCCATACAAGCCCAAGCCTGTTAAGGAAAACAAATCTACAGGGTGAGCAAAACGCTCGTGAGGCCAAGAACACACATGCAAGCACATTGTTCAAGTAACAATCCCAAATTGACAAGTCGAGCAATAATATATCCAATGATTAACAATTTACGAGATAAGTAACCATAAACAATTCAAGGATACTGGAACTCTCAAGAGCTATGTTCCACTTGCACGATCAATAACCTCCACGAGTTGACACTTCGTCACTCGGGTAGATTTGGTCAGTAGAACTCCACTTAACATGTCCTCTTTCACCTTACATACCCCTGTTTCGGACCCGCCTGTCATTTGTTTAAGGCAATACTATTCGAGTATGCCAAGCAAGATCTCTCACTAGATCAAGCTTTCCAATTTTTCTCATGGTTTACCAAGGAGTCCGACCAAACCCATGCCGGCTCGAGTCCAAGGTTCGCCAATGAGATGTGGGCGTCCCCCAAGCATGTTTGAGTGTCGAGGAGATTCATTCCAACGACGTATGCAGCCATAGCATACTATTTCAAGTCAAGCAAGCAAGTAACATGTGCAAGCAATTGAGACATTCGAGTAGTTCAAGTGCGAGTCATTTATTTCAAGCGAGGACGGGTGCGATAAAGTACACCTCCGTCTGAAATTTTGAAATCTCAAGTATCAATAACAAATAAACATGTATTTGGTTCACAGTGATTCAAGTAACACACACTTGACACTCACCAAGTAAAACGAGAAGAAAAGGGACACTCGAAATTCAAACGTCCGCTGTGGGATCCTTTTGAAGTTCCTCTTGGGTGCCTGAGCAATTAACAATAGACTATTACTAACAATTCCCAACAATGAGGAAAGTTGCACACTAACACGGTCTAGAAAGTATCTCGAAAATCGAGTCTAAGTTCCTTTGAAAATCGAGATCGGGTTCTTTTTAAAAATTGAAACTCGAACGAGTTACAAGACTCGAGTAAAAATGGATTTATTATCTTTAAAATCATTGGATGGGAACGAGTACATGCGAATAAATCTCGAAACGAACGACCGAAGTCGAAAGTGGACTGGCCACGTCACAATCCGGCCGGATTCTTGGCCGGATTGGAGGCAGTAGCCATCCTCAAATTTTTTTCAAATCCCAACAGCAATCCGGCCGACTATCCGGCCAGAAATTAGCCGGATTCAAGGCCGGATTCCAACAAAATGCTTCCCGCGCGGATTTCATTTCAAATGTTCAAAATTTTTTATTTTTGGTACAATGTTTGAAAAATCATAACTCACTCTTCGATTGTTGAAAATTGGAAAATTTGGTACCGTTGGAAACGTCTTTCAATGTACTACAAATTTTTAGAAGGAACCATTCCACAAACCTCAGCGGAAGGTATTCAAATAGAGCTTGAAGATGTTAACTTGCGTTATCAAGGTAGGTTCAAGTTGGGTTTTGGCCAACTTTGGAAATTCGGCAAAATTCACTTGATTGAAACTAGCCTTTGAAATTTGAAAATCTATTAGTGTTGTAATCCAAGTTTACAACAAAACAAGCGGAACGAGAAACGGAGTTTTGATCACCAAGAAATGGTAGCCCAAAGTTACCCAAATTTTCTTGTTAAACAAGGGTTTTCCAAAATAAAGTCTTGAACTTTAGTAATTTAGTCGAGCTGCGAAATGGATTCGGATTGGTACCAAATTTGGCAGTGTAATACTCCTATATAAAAGGTATCCCTCTATCAAATTTCATGGAAAAATACCTTTGGGAAGGTAGTCATCCAAACAACCAAAGTTTCGAAAATCCTATGGCAGAACTGCCTTGAGTTTTTTTTTTTGGTTTTCCATTCCAAACATTTGGTCAATGAAAATCCTTCAAACATGGTTCATTTGGATAGGAAAAACCTAAGGAACATTCATGGTACATTTGGTAAGTGTTTTAACTCCAAGAAATTCAATTGGCAAGTCTACACCAAGTCTAGCATCAATTCTGTCCAAAATTTAGGGTTTTCAAGAACAGGGCAGGTTTCGTATTTTGATCACAAATCACTCAATTCAACTCAGAATTAAACATGATTGGTGGCGTTAGAAAATAAATTCATAAAACTATAATTTCACAGAAGAAATCATTTTGAAATTCAGCACACAACTAACTCAAATTTGAGCCTCAAGTTGCAGCTTCTGAACTTCGTTCCTGGAAAACAGAGAAAACAGGACAGTCATTTTTAAACGGTTGGTACGGAATACTCGGGTAGAACTAGGGGTTGCATTTTATACCGTTGGAAATCTAGGGATGTATAATTTCAAATGCCACCAACGGCACTTGATTTCGACATCGGAGTACAAAGATATGGACGAAACACGAAGGCTGTCTGAGCATTACGGGAAAAATTTTCCAGGTTTACTAGCTTTGCAAGATTAATCCATTTGACCAACCAAACCTCAATATTTTTCGGTGAAACTTTATACACCATCTATAGAACATATAAACATCACATACAAGCCATCAAACCCTCAGAATTTCGCAAAAAAAACACGATCAAAACAGGGGCAGAATTGGAAATTTTTCAGCCATACATTCCTTGAGGTTTATACTTGCTATGCACCATTAATCTACCAATTTGAACACTAAACTAACATTAAATCCATCATCAATCATCACATCAGCCATCATCCAAGAGTGGGAGTTCATAGAGCCCACATCAAAATTTTCCAACAATAACATGCCACCCACATGAATACAAGAGCTTAAAGGTGTACTAGAACTTCCATAAATCAAAACTAGAAGGTTTGATCATTACTTACTTTGGTTGATGAACTACGCAGAAATTTCGGCCCTCTCTTGGTCCAAGAAAACCGTGGAAAGCTCCCTTCTTTTGTAGCTAGATGAACTCTCCAAGTGTTAAGCTAAGTATGGTTAAATTTTGGTGGCATTTGGTGGTGTTTTTGTTGAAAAAATGAGGATGAAAAATGAAGAACTTGGGTGTTGTTTTTGCAGCTTGATAGCCAACTGTTCTTGTGAGGAAGAGAGAGAGAGAGTTGATAAAAAATGTAACTTCCTTGGGAAGCTTCAAGGTGTTGCCCAGCTGTTCTTGTAACTTCCTCTCGAGTTTATTTCACCAGTACACTAAACCTCCAATACACTTATATTCGTACAAATATTATTCACTCTTAATTGCCCCAAAATAATGGTCTAAAGTCCCTCAATTAATCATGCGCGTGAAAACGCGTATTTCCAATTTAGGCGCGATAGAGGGAAATTTTCGAGAAATTCTTCTAACGATCGTACCACTAACTATCACTTGAGTACTTAAACCTAAAATTACCTGTTTTAGAATCATTGTACATGTCTCCAATTTTTCGAGCTTATTGTACTCCCAATAGGCTAAAATTTTCAAACACGTTTTCATTATTTTCATTAATCGAGCTTCCAAAAATTAATTTTTGAAATGAGTCACTTTAAAAATATAATGAAGTCATAATTCCATGTATTTAAGTTTAATAAGGTTAGAAAATAATAATCGGAGCAAATATTCAGATAAATAATTAAATGAGCAAAATTAGGAGTCGAAAAATAACAATTTTTACGAGTCCTTACA
>NW_020861742.1:0-28731 GCF_003713205.1 Coffea eugenioides
CACGTCTTTCGAGGCTATACTTGAATCAGGAGTGTATTAATATTGGAGAGTTAAGAATGATTAATGGTAGATTGAGAAGGGTTAATTGAGGAATTAATACTCGACTCATGTGAGGACTCACAAAAATTTACCTATTTTAAACTCCTATTACTAGCTCATTTAATTATTTATTTGGCCAATTGCCCCGAATATTATTTTCTAACCTCTCTAGACCTAATTACATGGATCTATAGCTTAATTATATTTTTAAAGTAACTTGTTTCAAAATTTATTTTCTTGGAAGCTCGGTAAGTGAGAATAGTGAATACGCGTTTGGAGACAATAGCCGATTTGAGATTACAGTGACTTGGAGATTTGAAGACTTGTACATTAGTCTTGAAATAGATATTTTTTATGTTTAAGTGTTCAAATGTTAGTTAGTTATACTATCGTTATAAGAATTTCTTGGAAGTTTCACTTTATCGCGCTTAAATCGGAAGTACGTGTTTTTACGCGCGCGATTATTTGAGGGACTTTAGACCTTCATTTTTTGACCATTAAGAGTGAATAATAATAGTATGAATATAAGTGCATTAGAGGTTTAGTGCACAAGTGAAACAAACCTGAGAGGAATTGAGCACAAAACGCGCGCGTGCGCGGGCGGGGAGAGAGTTGACTTTTGCTTAATTTTGGGCCACACATTAAAGCTTCTCAAGGAAGCCTCACTTTTGATCAAACACTCTCTCTCTCCTCACTAAGACAGCCGGCCATCAAACTTGAAAAACAACTCAAGAGTTCTTCAAATTCCTTCATCAAATCTTCATCAAACTTCCTCCAATTCACCTCAAATTTCACCTACACTTAGTTAATCACTTGGTGATCATCTTAAGCTACAAAAGGGGGCTGCTTTCCACGGTTTTCTTGAGCACCTTAGGACCGAAAATTTCTGCTTGGTTCATCTAAGGAAGTAAGTGATGATCCACTACTCAAATCTTGTCTTATGGAAGTAGTATAGCAATTATAAGCTCATGCATGCATGTGGGTAGTCTTATTTATGTTGGAAAATATTGTGTGGGTTCTATGAACTCCCACTATGGTTGGATGGACTGATTTGTTATGTTTTGATGATATTAATGTTGATTTAGTGCTTAAATTTGTGGAAATGAGTGATATTATGGATGAAAGTTCAAAGGGGAGTGAAGGTGAAAATTTTTCATTTCTGCCCCTATGTTGTCCATGAACTTTAGAGTGATTTTCGTGGTTATAATGACTTGGTTATGATGTATATATGTTGTGTGGGTTGTGTAGAAAGTTTCATCAAAAAATAACTTGATTTGGTTGGCCAAATGATGTGTTTTCGGAAATCAGCAAAACTGGAAATTTTTCCCGTAACTGCCCTGGCAGTGTTTTTGTTTTGGCTATAACATTTTACTCCGATGTCAAAATTGAGTGCCGTTTGTGGCACTGGAAACTAGACATTCCCAGATTTCCAACAGTATAAAATTCATGTTCTGATTCCACCTGAGTAGTCCGTACCAATCATTTAAACATGACTGTCCTGTTTCACGTCTACACTGGGAGCTCTGTTTTGAGCAATGAATTGATGCTCAAATGTGAGCTAGTTGTGGACAGATTTTGAAAACTATTTCTTCTAAAGAATTGTACCCTTATGAATCTAGTTTTTATCACCACCAACCACGCTCAATTCTGAGTTGAATTGAGTGAGCTGTGGCCGAAATCCCAAACTGACTCGGTGAATTCAAACCCTCTTTTGGCTAGTTCAAAGCTTTAATCTTTATTGGGACTTGTTGTTTCGAAATTCTTGGTGTTAATCACCTATCAAACACATCTTGGATGTCTATTAGACCTTTTCTACACCAATGAACCATGTTTGAGGAAATTTCCTTGGCCAAATGCTTGAAAACGGAAAAACGGAAGTCCAAGGCAGATTTGCCTTGGAACTTCTTGGGACTTTAGTGGTTTTGTTAACCGACTTCCCATGCGTATTTTTCTATGAAATTTTTATAGAGAAATAGCCCTTATATGGTAGTGTAATACTGCTAATTTTGGTGCCATTCCGAGTCCATTTCGATACTCAAACAAAGTCCCAAATTTTGTAACTTAAATCTGGAAATTTGCCCAACCGTCTCAATTTTTCAGCAACTTTGAGCTACTATAACTTGGTGCTCAAAACTCCGATTATTGTTCCACTTTTTTTAAAAAAAAATTTGAATGCAATTCTAATTGAGTTTCAAATTTTAAAGGCTAGTTCAAATTCTGTGAATTTTACCGAATTTCCAAAGTTGGCGAAAAACCAACCCCGAAACTGTCTAGCAACCTTTAAACAGCGACTTTGAGCCAATTTTTGGATACCTTCCGTTTGGAATCATGGGAAAGTGTACTCTAGGAAATTTTAGTACTTTGGAAGAAGTTTCCAATGGTACCAAGTTTTCCAATTTTGGACTTGTAAAGAGTGAGATACGATTTTTCAAAGATCTCATACCAAAGGTGAAATTTTCGAAACTTAAGGAAATGGAGTTTTTCGAATTCTCCTTCTTCCCTCGATATCACTTGAACGTTTTACACTTGATTTCAAAGATGAAAACTTGATTTTCTTGTGCTTTAAAAATGCCACTTTTGAGCCTTGATTTGCGAGTAATTTAGGCTCACTTTCATGAAATTTTCTTGGATTGTACAAGCGTACAATCATGCGTGATAATTGGGGTTTATGAATGATAGTTCACTATTAATTGCTCAGGCTCGCACGAGGACCTTCAAGAGGATCCCACGGTGAATGCTTGAACTTCAAGTGACATTTCTTCCTTGTTTACTTGGTGAGTGTCAAGTGCATGATTACTTGAAATCCTGTGAATTTGATACATGCTTACTTGTTATCCATGATTTAGATTTTGAAAATGGAGTCGAGTGTGTACTTTATCGCACTCGTTCTCATTTGAAAGAAATAACTCATGCTTTGAAATGCTGGAATATATCAAATGCTTGAAATTATCAAATGCTTGGATTTATCAAATGCTTGAATAACATGAAAATAGTATGCTATGGCTGCATACATCGCTGGAGTGAATCTCCTCGACGCTCACATGTTACATGGGACTCGAGCCGAGCCGGCATGGGCTTGGTCGGGAACCTCGGTGAACCATGAGATTACATGATAAGTTTGATCTATTTGAGAGATCTCGCTTGGCATACTCGTGAAGTATCGCCCTATAAATATCGTGCGGGCCCGGAGTGGTATGTACGGTGGACGGACATGAGAAGTAAGTAGAGATCTACGGAATGGAAATACCGACCCGGTTGACGGAGAGTCACCGCGGGAAGGTATACGAATGACCCTGGCAAAGCAAGTAGAACTTAGCTCCTGAGAGCTACCATATCCTTGAATTATTTCTGTTTACATTTTATTGGAATTGTCAATTACTTGTACTTTATCTATTGAACTGTTATTTGGGTTTGTTACTTGGACTATGTGCTTGCATGTGTGTTCTTGGTCTCACGAGCGTTTTGCTCACCCTGTAGATTTGTTTTCCTTAACAGGATTGGGCATGGAATGAGACTTGGAGAAACCCTTTTGATGCACTTTTGGCTTAGGGTTTCTAATGTATTTTGGGTTAGACCTCTTATTGGTTGTACTTTTGGGAACCTAATGTATGATTTGGATATTTGATGTACCTGGATGTTGTATATTTTGGGTATTGATGTAACTTTTGGGAATTTGATGTAAGGATTGGATAATCGTTATATATATTGTTAAGTTTGGAAGTTTTTCGCACTTTCTTACTTATCTAGTGTTGTTGAATAGTATTGTACTAAGCTTGAACGGATATTGCCATGAGTCCTGGCGAGAGTTGGGCAGGCGTCCCGCGGATACCCTCTGGTTCGCCTTAGGGAGAAGTGGGGGCGTCACAGTTGATCAATTGGACTTGGAAGCAGTAATGTCCTCATCCCCTTGTGTCAAAATTTGACATCTTTAGAGACTTATTTCACCGGAAGAACTCAAGAAAGAAAAAGACAGAACAAGAAGCAGAATGAGGAATTAAGGCTCGCGCTACTAAACAACTCCTCTAAGATATGCCAACACTTATATGTAAATACTCCTCTTTTATTGATCAACTTCCTAATTCTCTGTTGCATGAATCAACGTAACAGCTTACCTTGAGACTTTGAGTTTACTTTTACAATGTTACATGTTACTGGATTGGTTCAAAGATATAGGTTACTTACTGTCTTTTGCCCTTTGTTTTTTGCAGGTCTCAATGTAGTCTGTTATATTGATTTATGCAACAGAGAATTAAGAAGTTGATTAATAGAAGAGAAGCATTTGCATATAAATGTGGCATAACTTAGGGGAGTTGTTTAGTAGCGCGATCTTTAATTCCTCATTCAGCTTCTTCCAAATTACCCTATTCTGGATTTTCTCTAGGTGCAAGCAATCTTTCTGGTACCAAACTGACTACCTCTAGAAAAAGATGCACCAATCCCTTTGCCCTACCTTTTAGTAGTAATCCCCACAGATAGAGCATAAAGAGCTGGTGCTTTTTTAACCCTAGCTATAGTTAGGAAGGTTCTATAGGGTTCTTTCCTTCTTTATGCCTTTTAGAGATAAGAAAGATGTATTGGAATGGAAGGCTTTCTTCACCAAGAGATACAACCGATTCACCGACAAAGTCTCCATTGTTGTCTTGGTCTTTCCACTGCTATATACCTTATATAGCTAATCTAGAAGCCATTTCGTACCTCTTCTTTCTTCTAGGCTTTCAATAAAATGTAGAAATGTGCCAACGGGATGAAGTACCAAAGTGGGGAAGGCTATGCTTCTGGCTAACATATGGATACTGAACTTCGCCGATAAAGCTAATAACATCTACCCCTCTGCAAGCCTCTTAAAGGTAGAACCAAAGAGAGTTGTGAGAGGAGAGGGTCAATGTAATTTATGAAAAAAGGCCTAGTAGATCTATTCTTGCTACTTTACTTACTTCCCTAGGAAAGGTTGATAAGAAGAAGCTGTTAAAGAATCAATAGCTATTGAACCCCCCATCTATTGGAGGAAGGACTACAGGTAGTGCTTTGTCTTATCTTATTAGTAGCGGTCAGTAGGAAGAAGACTAGCTCTGGCTTTCAAGCGTGAACCAATTCTGGGACTTGGCAAGAGGTCTTGGATTAGCGATCAAGGCATTGATTTTAAGCAAGTCCAGTCTATTAGCAAAGACCGATTCTTTACGCCCAAAGGCTAGCAAATCCGACTTCCATTCTTTTTGAGGGAAAGAACCGACCCTAACCAGGGGGCTATCTGCTATGTTATCCACTGCTGTATCTGATAGAGAAGATGTGACTGGCTGTATTATCACTTGTTGAATTGGTTTTCTGTTAGTACAATAATTTCGAAGTAGTGAAAATAGAAGTAATAACTGATTCAACTTATCCCACAACCAACTGGGAAGGAAAGATTTCATTTATTTCTTGCAAATTTCTTATGTGGGGGAGGGTGTGCGTGCACACGAGGCTGCCTTAATTCCTAATCTATCTCTTCGCTTATTAGTCTACACAAGTGAAAATAGGGCTCAAGCCAGGTTCTACCAGTATGGAGCTGACCCCAACCAAGGATCACTCACTCCTTATTGCTTGTTTAATATTAGGAGTTACATCTTGTTCTAATAAAGAAGGCAAAACTCAAATATGATATTATCATACATTGTTGTAGAAACAATGATTACAAGAGCTGGCTCATGTTAGAGAAGTGGCTAGACTGATAGGATAGCCCCATTACTTGGAAACGAAGCGAAGCTATTCAATGGCACTAGCTCGTGCATACCAAAGTTTAGGTTCTATTGATCTTCCTAGTCGTACTCATTCTAGGCCTTGGCAGCTATTCAGTGGGGTTGACTAAGGGGTGGGCTTTGCTATCGCTTGAAACTCCCCTACTTACCATAGGGAAAGGGTGCCCATCTTAAGATAGTTTGGTGTTAAGGATCCACCCTCTAATTCAGATTCTTTATCCCCCCCAAGCCGGTTCATCTTTGATTCCTTGCATGCTGCTTTTTTAACAACTGGCAAGACGTCTAAATGCCAGTCAACTTATTTTCTCCTTAGGCCGAGGCTATTAATTTCCCCTTTATTGAGACATTGAGATGTGATCCAAGTACCACAACACCATCTTTGGGGCATAAAGTAGATTTCCCTTCTCTTTCGCTTAGGAGATGTGAACAAAGGACCAAAAACCCATATTGGCTGTTAGACTTGTTCTTCTTGAGTTAAAGTGTTTCCTATCATTTGTTTGCTTGAAAGCTGCCATTGAGTGTGCACCTTTGGAATGCTTGAGTTTGGAGAACTTCTCCTTTCTATGGGACAGGTTTCCAATATGGATTATAGCATTGTCGAGCAACAAAACGGATGATGATCCCTAATCAAGAGTTCGGTCCTAGTTTTTTTATTTCATCTTAAGTTCTGTTCTCGCAAACATATGAGGGTGTTTTTGTACCCCAAGGCGGATATGGATACAGGTCACCTAGATTGAGCATTCTATCTCCTTCCCTTTTACAATACAAGTTCACGTGCATCGGTTTCAGGCACAGGAATAGGCATAGTGGGGCTTGGAATCTTGTTGAAGTTCTTTATAAGGTATTTTTTTTCGAAAGTGAGAACCATATATTAGAACATTGCCCGAGATGATCCATTGAGTGGGTCACACTTAAGACTTGGATTATCAATGCCTTAAGTGCATTATGGATTTGAGTTCTTGATTAGTTCACTCACTCTTACCATTGGTCATTCATGTCTTTATGTTTGCTGAGGACTTGTCATTGGGCCTACAGTTTCTTAAATTTAAAATTGACTGGTTCGCTACTACAGGAGAGGGGGAATCCTTTCCGTCCCCATCCTGCTCTCATTATAGATTGCACAACGTCTTCAAATATCTTTCCTTGGAGTATTTCCCACTACAAAACCTGAAGTGAAGCTTCAAGTGAACACAGCTTGCTCGTCTTCTAATTATAATCCGTGCTCGCAGTCCTATCTACACCTTCTAGTGTTCAATCTCCACTTGAATTTGATTAGTCTATTTTATCGGCGAAATATAAGAAAAGTGATGAATGACCCTTTGTGAGAACTCGAGAAAATTTTGTATAAGCATTGCAAGTATTACCTCCATTTTGTTACTAGAAATATTATATAATAAATAATTGGTTAAATTAAACGTCTAAATTTAATTTTTTATTAAATTGAGGATTTAGAAATATCCTAGAATGGTGTAGAAAAAATTTTATTATATGAATCAAATAAACATATGATATGCATATTGCAAATTGTGTCACTTGAAAATATTATAGTCAAATAAGTTACATGTCCAGTTAATTCTCTTTAAAACCAAATGTGTGAAAATTACTAGATTAAGGAAATACGGATAAAGTTAGCAGTTAATGTGTGAATTAATAAAACCACAGCCCTTAGTAAGCCAATAAGTTGATATCAAATGACCTAACTAACCCTTCATCCTAGCTAAACTACCATGTGACCAGCAGGCTATCAGAATTGTGGAAATAAGAACCGAGTGGAGGAGCTTTGGAATCATCATCCACCGACTGAAGAAGTTGAGTGATCAGCCACTGAGAGGAGGAAATAAGAACCGAACAGTTTTTCCATTTCTTCATCTTTTAACTGTCCAAAAACAGAGAACGAAGCTTTCTTCCTTCTTCATACCCAAAAACCGTGAGAAAGAGTGAGAGTGAGGGAGCATCTCTGGTTCCTTCCAGCCACAACTGAGTGAGTAAGAGAGTAAGATAGAGAAAAATGGGAACTTGGAGTATTTCATCATAAAGAATTGGAGGAAGGGTCTGCCTGCATTTTTCTTCTTTTTCGGCTTTGATTGTAGGAAAAGGAAGGTAAAATGCTGCAACAATCTCTTATTTATCTGGTATAATTGAATGCTTAAGCTGCATGCTAAAATTTAGCAAGGAAAACGAGTTCTTGACCGAGGAAAAATTCTGATTAGAGACTGAATATTTGTTGGACACAAAACTATAGGAACCGAGAGTTAATTGCTGGAGTTGTAGCTTTTTATCGGTGTAGAATGGAAAATAATGTTAGAAAATGCATGTAATATGTTTACCTTAAGTATTAAAAGAGGATTAGCTGAAGAGACTTGTGAAAAGCTAGAAATTTGGATTGAAAATATTGATAAGAGGTTGTTGGAAATTTCTCAGCTTCATTCGAGAGTAAGAAATAAAGAAGTACCAGCTTCCTTTTTGCGAATTTTGGTTCTAAAATTCTGTACTAAGCTGTAATATATCCTATAATACCTTGATTTCATCATGCATGAAAGATTTGAATATAAACTGAAGGGATTTTTGGAGAAAATTTGTGTTTTAAACTGGTTGCTGTTAGAGTTTTGAAAACATGGCCGAAGGGGAAGATTAGGACCTGAACCAGCTTTACTTTTCAATTTCCTTGGCTGCAAACTTTATATCACTGTTATAGATACTCTGTAGCTTGATAACCATCCTCTGCATGTTAAGTTGGAGTTAAAAGACTAAAGAAATTGTGAGGAAAGTGCCATATATTAAACTGCTACATTGCTGAAGATGTAGTTGTGTGAGGACTCATGTTTTTATTCTTAAAATAATTATTTTTATAATTATTTACCCTAGTATTAGTTAATTATATTATCGTTACATGAATTGCTCGTAAATTTCGCCTTATCGCGCGCGAGTAGAAAGTTTACGTATTGCACGTAGGAACGATTAAGTGGAGATTTGAGAAAGTTATACTAGACTCATAAGAGTGAGTAAATACATTGTTAAAGGAATTACATTTGAGGATTAGTGTACAAATGAAACAAACAAGAGAGAAAAGTGGTAGTACCGGACACTATTCGAACCCTATTCAAAGTTGACTTTTGCAAAGCTTTGGCCACAATTTCTTCAAGCTTCCAAGACAAGATTCACACAACTCAAACTACTCTCTCTCTCCTCTCTTTGGTCAGCTGAAACCGCAAAGGAAAAGGGAGGAAGAAAGCTTCTTCATCTTGCTCCAAATCTTGTTCCATTTCCCTCACAAATCTTCACCCAAATCACATACTATTTGGAGATTAGTTCTAACTTGGAGAAAGGCATCATCTTGTAGAATTTCTTGGAAGTTTTGTGGTGAAAAAATTCTGGTATCATCTGGGGTTCAAGAGGTAACCCTTCACCTTCTTCAATCTTTCTAATTTCTTCAAGAATGAAGCTTAGTTTGCATGGGTTTGAAACCCTAAGCAAGAAATAAGTTAGAGGACTTGAGGAATTTCATTTCTTGCTTCAATCTCTAGGCTAGCGGTCTTGAGGTGGATTACAGGTAGCTGAATTGAGGATTAAAATGCTTGATTGTTGTGTTTATGTGTTATATAAGAGATTTATGGTTAGATAATGGAGAGAAAGTTGGAAAAATCTTGGTTAGTGAGCTGGCCGAAACTGTCCGGATGTTATCTTGCTTGCATTTCGAACTTTTGTTGGTTATTTGACTATGAAATTGATGGATATATGTTGTATATTGTGTGTACAATGTGTCTTCCAAAAATCATTTGATTTGGTTGCTCAAAACTAGGGTTTTCGAAAAAGAAAGAAATCTTGAAATGGTGTTCTGGACAGCCGAACAGTACTTCTTTGCTTGGACATATCTCTTTGTATAAAAGTCAAAATTTAGTGCCATTAGTGGCATTCAAAACTAGATATTCATAGCTTTCTAATGGTATAAAAATCACCCACTGCTTCGAACTGAGTGAACCGTAGTGATTCAACAAAATTGACTATCGTGTTGTGACTCTCTGTCCGAGAGGAATGGAGAAGCTGCATCTTGTGGCTTGATTTTCTCTCACTTTGTGAACTGATTTTGGAAATGACTCCTTCTGATGAAATGTGGCATTTTGAACCTAGTTTCCAATGCCATCAACCATTCCCAATTTGAGTTTGAATTGAGTAAGATGTGGTCTGATTTTGAAAGTGCAATAAAGCTAGAAACTGGTAAGTTTTTCCCTTCTTGCTAGCCGAATGGTCAGGTTTGCTTTGGGATGCTTTGTTTCAAAAATTTTGATGTCAATTGACCATAAATTTCTCATTGAATGTTTCTGGAACCTTGGTTTCAAAAAATGGAGTGGATTGTGGTTGATTTCATTGGACAAAACTTTTGAAAAAGAGAGAAAGAGTGAGATGGCAGATTTACCTTGGCAAATTTCACGAATTTTAGTCATTTTGTTAACTGCCTTCCCACGTGATTTTTTGTCTATAATTTGATAGAGAAGTAGTCCACATATGGAAGTTTAAGTGTACCAAATTTGGTGTAATTTCAATACCATTTCGATACCCAAATAACTCCCCAAAGGTGGCTCTTCAAATCTGGAAATTTTTTATTAGTGTACAAAAGTCAGCCGACTTTAAGCTACTATATCTTGACGCTCAAAACTCCAAATTTAGTTCTTTTTGTCGTGTTTCAAACCCTGTTTGGAACTCTTATTATGTTATGAATTTCAAGGGTGATTCACTTTATGTGAATTATGCCGAATTTCCAAAGATTGCTGGAAAACCAAGACTGGTTCAAACCTATCTTCTTGGAACTGAAAGTTTGAGCTGAAAAATGAATGCTTCCCATTTAGAATCTTAGAAACGTATCTTCTAGGAACTTTTAGTACTTCGAACCTAGTTTCTGACGGTATTAAGTTTTCCATTTTTGGACATGCCAAACTCAAGATTTGATTTTTCCAACTTTGTCACTTAAAGCTGAAATTTTCCGATTTCTTATGAAATGAGTTTTTGAGGACTCGTCACCTTATCTTGATATCGATGCACTGTTTTAAACTCGATTTCATGGAAGAGGCAAGTCTCTCTTGGGACTTTGACTCCTCACTTTTGAATCTCGATTTTCGAGAGATTAGTGTTCTCTTTTAAGGCATTGACCTAATCTAAACAAGTGTACATTCTTTCTTGGTTAATGCACGGTTGTGAGTGAAAGTTACTCGTTATTTGCTCAGGCGCTCAAGAGGATCTTCAAGAGAATTTCGGAGGGGACGCCTAAAAGCTTACTGACTCACTTACTTAGTTTTTGATTTGATGAGTGTTGAGTGCATGAATAGTTGCAACTTGGATTGAATGATTCATAATTGTCTAGTCGAGTGTGTACATTGTCGCACTCGTTCTCTTTTAACTGATCGTATAACTGAACTACTCATAATTGAATTGTATGTAATTGACTGAATGCCAATTAGAGTGAATCTCATCGGCCTATAACGCGGTATTGGTGGATTGGAGTGAATCTCATCGACTCATAATGGTAACTGGGGGACACCCAAATCTCAATTGGCCGACCTTGCGACTCGAGCCAGCAAGGGATTGGTCGAGAAGCTCGGTGAACCATGAGATAATTTGTAAGCTTGATTTATTAAGAGATCTCACTTGGCCTACTCGAGTAGTAGTGCCTTTTATAGAAGAGTGGGCCCAGGACTGGGGGTTGTAACTGGTGAGGACTCGTAAAAACTATTATTTTTTTAGCCTAATTTGTGGCTTAATAAATTATTTAATTGGATATTTGCCTCGAGGAATATTTTCTAGTCTTATTAGACCTAAATACATGGTAATATAACTTCGTTATATTTTTAAAGTAACTCATTTCATGAATTAATTTCCTGGAGCGCGTTTAGTAAAAACAGTGAATAGTGCTTGAAGATTTTATCCGCTTGAGAGTACAATAAGTTTGGAATATTGGAGACATGTACAATGGACCTAAATTAGGCATTTTAATGTTTAAATACTCAAGTGATAGTTATTAGTACTATCGTTATAAGAATTTCTCGGAAGTTTCGCGTTATCGCGCTTAAATTGGAGATACGCGTTTTCACACGCGCGATTTAAATTCAGGAACTTTAGACCCTTGTTTCGAGACAATTAAGAGTGAATAATGTTTATATTAACATGAGTGCATTAGAGGTTTAGTGCACTAGTGAACCAAACGCGCGAGAAAATCGAGCCTAAAAACGTGCCAAACGAGCCTTACAAGAGTTGACTTTGGAACAATTTTTCACCACACATTTAATCTTCTTTGAGAAGCCAACTTAGATCAAAATCACACTCTCTCTTCTCTCTCCTCACAGCCGGCCAAGCTCCTCTCTCTCTCTAACTCATTTGCAACAAAAATTCTGCACACTAATCTCAACCAAAACTACCCCAAATCACCTCCAAATCACACCAAACTTGGAGACCACTTAGCAAACCTCTTGGAGGTTGGATTTAGCTAACAAAAGGCTGCATCTTCACGGGTTCTTGGAGCTTCAAGAGGGCCGAAATTTCTGATCTTGCACACCCAAGGAATAGGTAATGATCAACCCTTGGATTCTTGTCTTTTGGAATTTATATAGCAAGATTAAGCTCATGCATGCACTTAGTTAGCTTGTTTATGGTGAAAATGAAATGAGTGGGCTCTTGGTATTCCCACACTTGGGTTGTTGTTGCTGATTTAAGGATTACTGTTGGATTTAATGGTAGTTTAGTGGTTATAATGATGAGTTTATGGAGTGTTATTGTTGGAAACTCAAAGTAGAGGTCTTGGCAAGAATTTCCGAAAATGCCCCTGTTTTGTTCGGCCATAAGAAGGCCCATTTTTGGTGATCTATTGGCATGAACCTGATGTATATATGTTATATTATGTGTGTAAAAATTTTCGTTGGAAAACATTAACGTTTGGTGGGTCAAATGAATTTTTCTCCTAGAAGTGGCAATCTGGAAATCTGTTCCGTATTGCACTGTCCAGCGTTGGCATTTTGGCTATAACTCTGTCCTCGGATGTCGAAATCATGTGCCGTCGGTGGCGTTTGAAACTAGACATTCCTAGCTTTAATTTGGTATAAAATTTACGTTCTGATTCCTTGTGAGCAAGCCGAACCAAATGTTTTAAGTTCGCTGTCCTGTTGCTCTGTTCGTCTGGAATGAAGTGTTCAGGCAGCAACTTGATGCCCGAATTTGAACCAGATGGGTGCCGAATTTGGGAATGACTTCTTCTGTGATGTTTTAGTACTATGAATGTATTTTCCAACGGCGTAAGCCATGCTCAATTTCGAGCTATATTGACTGAGTTGTGACTGAAACAAGTGGACTGCTCTGTTTTGGAAAAACCCTAATGTTGGACTGGTTTGGAACAAGATATTGGAGTGAACTTGTTAATTGATGTTCTTGATACTAAACACTTACCAAAGGCATTATGGATGTTTCTTAGGCCTTTATTTCACAAATGAACCATGATTGTATAGTTTGCTTGATTAGACGTTTTGAATTGGGTAATGCAAGTCAAAGGCAGTTTGCCTTATAATTTTCCTGAACTTTGGATGACTAATTAACTATCTTACCGAAAGTATTTTTCCCTGAAATTTGATAGAGTGGTACCTTTCATATGGGAGTAAAATACTGCCAATTTTGGTACCAATCCAAGTTCGTTTCGATACCGAATTAAATTTCTAGTGTTGGAGGTTCAAAACTGGAAATTCTTCTTCAGTCTTGAATCTTCCTCAACTTGGGGCTACTATATCTTGGTGCTCGAAACTCCATTTCTCAATCCGCTTGTATTGTTATACTCTTGGATTGTAACACTATTTGATTTCCAAATTTCAAAGGTTAGTTCAAAACAAGTGAATTTTACTGAATTTCCAAAATTGGCCAAAAAACCAACCTTGAAACTGTCTTAGTATTCTACAGCTGTAACTTTGATCCAACTTTTGAATACCTTCCATTTGGAATCATGGGAAAGTGTCTTCTAGAAACTTGTAGTACTCGGAATGTAGTTTCCAATGGTATCAAGCTTTCCAATTTTGGACCTACGTAGTGCAAGATACGATTTTTCTAGAATTGACACCCAAAGCTAAAATTTGACAATTTCTTAGAAATGAGATTTTGGAAACTTGCCTTCTTTTCTCGATACCGATTGAACATTTTTAACTCGATTTCATGAAAAATGTTAGTCTCTTTCTTTAGACTTTAAAACTTTACTCTTGAGCCTCGATTATTAATAATTAAGGCCCAATTCATGAATTCCCTTTAGATTGTACAACCTTCTTTGATAAGTAGGAGTTCTAAGTGATAGTGTATAATAGTTAATGGTTGTTTACTCAGGCACTCGAGGGAATCTCCAAGGGGAACTCGGAGCGGACACCTAAAACGCTTGTTTGAAAACTACTCGCTTGTTTTGACTAGGTGAGTGTTCCATATAGGAATACGTAATTGAATAAGTCTAGGACACGCTTATTTCATGATTATTAAGTGCTATGTGTTAAGTATTTACCATACTCATGCCTATTTAAGGAATGTATACTTGCATTGTATATCTACATGAATTGGTTAAATCATTAACCATATCAAATGACCATATGAACTCGATACATGCTTAACTTGCTAGATTGTTTACTTAGTCTACTTGGTTTTGAAAAATGGAGTCGAGTGTGTACTTTATCGCACTCGTTCTCTTTTGAGATGAATAATTCATGCTTGAAAATACTCGAATAACATGACTTGGTATGCTAAGGTTGCATACGTCGTTGGAGTGAATCTCCTCGACTCTCACGTGGTAAAAATGGGATAACGGCCAATGATGGCCTATGCATATGACCAATGCTTGTCAATTAACCGTCAACCGTGAACAGTTAACCGTTAACCGTGAACCGTTTACCAACCCACATGACTACCTGATTACCTGACTATTTGCTCATATGATTTCTAATCTATATGATTATTCGATATCCGTGAATTATATGCTCCCATGAAATCAACTTGTATTGCTTACGTGCTTACGTGCTAAGTATCCACTTGATCACTTGATTATCATGAATCACATGTTATATGAAGTTGTCCATCATTGTTAGGCGAGTGTGTACTTTATCTCACTCGACCTACTCAAATGATGAATTTTACCTTTTGTCGAATTACTTGATTACTTGTGCATGTTGTAAGCTCTAAGCTGAACTTGGGCCCTGCCTCGGTTACTGACCTACTCGAGCCAGGACTGGGCTCGGTCGGGTAGGTTGGAACCCTGGACAACCGTTTCGGTATACTCGAGTATTACCACTGGAGGGATAAGGTGATGGCCAGTCAAACCGAGGGGATCCGGAAGTCATAAGGTGCAGATGACCGACAGAGTTCCACTGGAACACCGTATCCTACAGTATATGTTTACCTTGTATCATAATAATTGTTTCGTGCTAAAATGCCAACATGAAATCCTGAGCTATGCCTGTAATAAGCTCCAATCACTCGTGAACTATACATGCCAATGTCTCATACCATGATAAATGTCTCAAATTACCGTACAAAGATTATCACCTCATGATAACATGCCATTGTGTAACCTTGAACCATGCATATGATATGCCCAACTTATTTGATTTATTTGAACTGTTAGAGTGTCTTGGAACCTCACTGGGCTGTGTAGCTCATACCACGTTGTGGATTTCTTTTACAGGGTTCGAGACCAAGGGTGCTCGTGAGTAGTACTAGATTGTTTTCTTTTGAAGACTTTAAGTTATATTATAACGGATGGCTATAGTACCCCTTTTCCGTTGGGTTGTATTTAAGCTTGAAAGCTGCATAATTGTAAGTGTGAGATATTCGAAGTACTTTAATTATGTATTGAGGTTACTTAAAGTATTTCGAGCTTTTGAATGATCGATTGTAGTGAGTCCCGGCGAGAGCTGGGCAGGCGTCCCGCGGATACCCTTTGGTTCGCCTTAGGGAGAAGTGGGGGCGTCACAGTTGGTATCAGAGCTTAGGCTTCAGATCTTTGTAGTGTATCCTAGGCTTAAATGTTTAGGATGCCGGACTGTGGGACTGGTTTGAAAGTTAAAAGATTGCTTGTAGCAATGAAATTTAGAGCCAATTCACGTGGTCTCTACAAAGGAGCAAGATAGGACCAAGTGGTGTTATGGTCCTTACTATGTGATTGAGTAAAGGTTTAAGTGCCCTTCTAAAAAATGTAAGCTGTGAATCATGAATGTTATAGGTTGTAAAACCTTTATCTTGATAATTGGAGGGAATTTGATATGTATGTTGGGTAGGAATCTCGAATGTGGTGATTTAGTCTTGGGACCGGCCGGCTCGAGTTGTGAATTACCTTATTTCGGATTCTTGTACCCGAGTACTTGAGAGTTGAGGGCAACCATAAGGACTTTATATCTCCATTTTTGGGGAATAAGAATGAATCGATATTTCATGTGAATGGTTACAGGAAACCAATAATTGTTTGGTTAAGATGGTACAATAATTAAGAGTGGAAGATGGAAAATATTGTAACTCAAAAGATCCTTGTGTTGGGATTGAAATCGAGCATGTTAGGGAATGAGAATCGTCTAGTTCCAATAATCTAGTGAATCCCTACTTGTGATCTTTTATAGTGAGACGATGGGAGTAGAACTTAGAGTCTGCGCCTTGAAGATGAATGTACTTGTGATGATCACTTGTTTATTTTGCTATTGACTTTGACTTGGCATGAACTTTACTTGGCCATAATTTGTGTTATGATTTAATGAACTCTAGTTTGTGTTTACTTGCATGGTGATAATGTTATTTGTGTAAGTGACTTCATCCTTTTTAAATGTTGCTGCTGGTATATGAGTATAGTTCAATTTTAACTAAGTGTGAGGGTTATGCATGTGCGTATAGATTAGTTGTGAACATGGAAACTAGAGGACAACGAAAGGGACGTCAACCTAGACAACCCCGAAATGAAAGAGTAGCTAATGGGTCCGATATTGATCAAAACGTTGAGCTAAGTGCTGGGAGAGGAAATGACCAAATGGGACAAGTTTTAACTCGCATGACGGATATCCTGGAGCTCTTGGTAGCTCAACAAGGTCAAGGTGTTGGACAAGGAAACCAACGTGGAAATCAAGAGATAGGGGAGGATCGAGCTTTAGAGCGGTTTCAAAAATTTTCCCCGCCCAAGTTTGCTGGAGGACCTGATCCAGAGGTGGCTGAGAATTGGTTAGAGAATATAAGAAATATATTCGATGCCTTGGATTACACAGAGGAGAGACAAGTCACCTTTGCTGTATTTCAACTTGAAGGAGCAGCCCGAGCCTGGTGGAATGTTATAAGAAACAAGTGGGAAAGAGATCAAACCCTAAGGACTTGGATAAACTTTGTACGTGAATTTAATGAGAAATTTCTTCCTCCACTTGTCCAAGAAAAGAGAGAAGATGATTTTATAAAGCTTCGTCAAGGAACTTTGAGCGTAGCTGAGTATGAAACACGCTTTACAAAGTTATCTACATATGCCCCAGAATTGGTGGCTACTGAACGGAAGAGAATAAGAAGGTTTATCCAAGGATTAGATTTGGAAATCCAAGATGCCCTTGCTGCAGCACAGGTTGAAACATTTAGTGACGCTCTCGAAAAAGCGCAAAGGGTAGAAAGCACAAAATCTCAACTGAGAGCTCTTCAAGCAAGGAAAAGAGATGCATCTGATAGTACACTAGGAGGAAATGGACCACCACCCAAAGTTAGAAAAGAAGTGGATGGAGTAGGACTGTTATTTCCTGCACCACTCATGATAAAGGAACCAAAAGGAACTATGTCGCGAGGGACTTCAGTAGAACAGACACGATCAAAGAAAACCTCGCAAGCCAGTCAGGTCACAACACCTCGTCCGACTTGTGGATATTGTGGAAGGACGAATCACATTGAAGAAAACTGTTGGCTAAAGGGACGAAAGTGTATGGGGTGTGGGAGTACCAACCATAAAGTTCATGACTGTCCAAGGAGGTATCCACGAGAAACTACTGCTCCACAAGGAAATGGAACTGTCCCTCGACAAGTCAATGGAAGGAGAAACCGACCAATGGCATCAGAAAGAAAGCATAACATGAACACACCACATGGTTCAGAGTTGTCTGAGATTACAGAAGGTATGAATTTCGAGGACGAAATTCTTTTAAGGAGGGGAGGTTGTGAGGACTCGTAAAAACTATTATTTTTTTAGCCTAATTTGTGGCTTAATAAATTATTTAATTGGATATTTGCCTCGAGGAATATTTTCTAGTCTTATTAGACCTAAATACATGGTAATATAACTTCGTTATATTTTTAAAGTAACTCATTTCATGAATTAATTTCCTGGAGCGCGTTTAGTAAAAACAGTGAATAGTGCTTGAAGATTTTATCCGCTTGAGAGTACAATAAGTTTGGAATATTGGAGACATGTACAATGGACCTAAATTAGGCATTTTAATGTTTAAATACTCAAGTGATAGTTATTAGTACTATCGTTATAAGAATTTCTCGGAAGTTTCGCGTTATCGCGCTTAAATTGGAGATACGCGTTTTCACACGCGCGATTTAAATTCAGGAACTTTAGACCCTTGTTTCGAGACAATTAAGAGTGAATAATGTTTATATTAACATGAGTGCATTAGAGGTTTAGTGCACTAGTGAACCAAACGCGCGAGAAAATCGAGCCTAAAAACGTGCCAAACGAGCCTTACAAGAGTTGACTTTGGAGCAATTTTTCACCACACATTTAATCTTCTTTGAGAAGCCAACTTAGATCAAAATCACACTCTCTCTTCTCTCTCCTCACAGCCGGCCAAGCTCCTCTCTCTCTCTAACTCATTTGCAACAAAAATTCTGCACACTAATCTCAACCAAAACTACCCCAAATCACCTCCAAATCACACCAAACTTGGAGACCACTTAGCAAACCTCTTGGAGGTTGGATTTAGCTAACAAAAGGCTGCATCTTCACGGGTTCTTGGAGCTTCAAGAGGGCCGAAATTTCTGATCTTGCACACCCAAGGAATAGGTAATGATCAACCCTTGGATTCTTGTCTTTTGGAATTTATATAGCAAGATTAAGCTCATGCATGCACTTAGTTAGCTTGTTTATGGTGAAAATGAAATGAGTGGGCTCTTGGTATTCCCACACTTGGGTTGTTGTTGCTGATTTAAGGATTACTGTTGGATTTAATGGTAGTTTAGTGGTTATAATGATGAGTTTATGGAGTGTTATTGTTGGAAACTCAAAGTAGAGGTCTTGGCAAGAATTTCCGAAAATGCCCCTGTTTTGTTCGGCCATAAGAAGGCCCATTTTTGGTGATCTATTGGCATGAACCTGATGTATATATGTTATATTATGTGTGTAAAAATTTTCGTTGGAAAACATTAACGTTTGGTGGGTCAAATGAATTTTTCTCCTAGAAGTGGCAATCTGGAAATCTGTTCCGTATTGCACTGTCCAGCGTTGGCATTTTGGCTATAACTCTGTCCTCGGATGTCGAAATCATGTGCCGTCGGTGGCGTTTGAAACTAGACATTCCTAGCTTTAATTTGGTATAAAATGCACGTTCTGATTCCTTGTGAGCAAGCCGAACCAAATGTTTTAAGTTCGCTGTCCTGTTGCTCTGTTCGTCTGGAATGAAGTGTTCAGGCAGCAACTTGATGCCCGAATTTGAACCAGATGGGTGCCGAATTTGGGAATGACTTCTTCTGTGATGTTTTAGTACTATGAATGTAATTTCCAACGGCGTAAGCCATGCTCAATTTCGAGCTATATTGACTGAGTTGTGACTGAAACAAGTGGACTGCTCTGTTTTGGAAAAAACCCTAATGTTGGACTGGTTTGGAACAAGATATTGGAGTGAACTTGTTAATTGATGTTCTTGATACTAAACACTTACCAAAGGCATTATGGATGTTTCTTAGGCCTTTATTTCACAAATGAACCATGATTGTATAGTTTGCTTGATTAAACGTTTTGAATTGGGTAATGCAAGTCAAAGGCAGTTTGCCTTATAATTTTCCTGAACTTTGGATGACTAATTAACTATCTTACCGAAAGTATTTTTCCCTGAAATTTGATAGAGTGGTACCTTTCATATGGGAGTAAAATACTGCCAATTTTGGTACCAATCCAAGTTCGTTTCGATACCGAATTAAATTTCTAGTGTTGGAGGTTCAAAACTGGAAATTCTTCTTCAGTCTTGAATCTTCCTCAACTTGGGGCTACTATATCTTGGTGCTCGAAACTCCATTTCTCAATCCGCTTGTATTGTTATACTCTTGGATTGTAACACTATTTGATTTCCAAATTTCAAAGGTTAGTTCAAAACAAGTGAATTTTACTGAATTTCCAAAATTGGCCAAAAAACCAACCTTGAAACTGTCTTAGTATTCTACAGCTGTAACTTTGATCCAACTTTTGAATACCTTCCATTTGGAATCATGGGAAAGTGTCTTCTAGAAACTTGTAGTACTCGGAATGTAGTTTCCAATGGTATCAAGCTTTCCAATTTTGGACCTACGTAGTGCAAGATACGATTTTTCTAGAATTGACACCCAAAGCTAAAATTTGACAATTTCTTAGAAATGAGATTTTGGAAACTTGCCTTCTTTTCTCGATACCGATTGAACATTTTTAACTCGATTTCATGAAAAATGTTAGTCTCTTTCTTTAGACTTTAAAACTTTACTCTTGAGCCTCGATTATTAATAATTAAGGCCCAATTCATGAATTCCCTTTAGATTGTACAACCTTCTTTGATAAGTAGGAGTTCTAAGTGATAGTGTATAATAGTTAATGGTTGTTTACTCAGGCACTCGAGGGAATCTCCAAGGGGAACTCGGAGCGGACACCTAAAACGCTTGTTTGAAAACTACTCGCTTGTTTTGACTAGGTGAGTGTTCCATATAGGAATACGTAATTGAATAAGTCTAGGACACGCTTATTTCATGATTATTAAGTGCTATGTGTTAAGTATTTACCATACTCATGCCTATTTAAGGAATGTATACTTGCATTGTATATCTACATGAATTGGTTAAATCATTAACCATATCAAATGACCATATGAACTCGATACATGCTTAACTTGCTAGATTGTTTACTTAGTCTACTTGGTTTTGAAAAATGGAGTCGAGTGTGTACTTTATCGCACTCGTTCTCTTTTGAGATGAATAATTCATGCTTGAAAATACTCGAATAACATGACTTGGTATGCTAAGGTTGCATACGTCGTTGGAGTGAATCTCCTCGACTCTCACGTGGTAAAAATGGGATAACGGCCAATGATGGCCTATGCATATGACCAATGCTTGTCAATTAACCGTCAACCGTGAACAGTTAACCGTTAACCGTGAACCGTTTACCAACCCACATGACTACCTGATTACCTGACTATTTGCTCATATGATTTCTAATCTATATGATTATTCGATATCCGTGAATTATATGCTCCCATGAAATCAACTTGTATTGCTTACGTGCTTACGTGCTAAGTATCCACTTGATCACTTGATTATCATGAATCATATGTTATATGAAGTTGTCCATCATTGTTAGGCGAGTGTGTACTTTATCTCACTCGACCTACTCAAATGATGAATTTTACCTTTTGTCGAATTACTTGATTACTTGTGCATGTTGTAAGCTCTAAGCTGAACTTGGGCCCTGCCTCGGTTACTGACCTACTCGAGCCAGGACTGGGCTCGGTCGGGTAGGTTGGAACCCTGGACAACCGTTTCGGTATACTCGAGTATTACCACTGGAGGGATAAGGTGATGGCCAGTCAAACCGAGGGGATCCGGAAGTCATAAGGTGCAGATGACCGACAGAGTTCCACTGGAACACCGTATCCTACAGTATATGTTTACCTTGTATCATAATAATTGTTTCGTGCTAAAATGCCAACATGAAATCCTGAGCTATGCCTGTAATAAGCTCCAATCACTCGTGAACTATACATGCCAATGTCTCATACCATGATAAATGTCTCAAATTACCGTACAAAGATTATCACCTCATGATAACATGCCATTGTGTAACCTTGAACCATGCGTATGATATGCCCAACTTATTTGATTTATTTGAACTGTTAGAGTGTCTTGGAACCTCACTGGGCTGTGTAGCTCATACCACGTTGTGGATTTCTTTTACAGGGTTCGAGACCAAGGGTGCTCGTGAGTAGTACTAGATTGTTTTCTTTTGAAGACTTTAAGTTATATTATAACGGATGGCTATAGTACCCCTTTTCCATTGGGTTGTATTTAAGCTTGAAAGCTGCATAATTGTAAGTGTGAGATATTCGAAGTACTTTAATTATGTATTGAGGTTACTTAAAGTATTTCGAGCTTTTGAATGATCGATTGTAGTGAGTCCCGGCGAGAGCTGGGCAGGCGTCCCGCGGATACCCTTTGGTTCGCCTTAGGGAGAAGTGGGGGCGTCACAGTAACGGTGAACGGGAATTGTGAAGAAAGTGGAGTTCTACAGATTTAATGCCGACCCGGTTGACGGAGTGTCATTGCGGGGAAGTATTTGATCGAGCCTTGGAGAAGCAAGTGGAACCTAGCTCCTGAGAGCTCCTGTATCCTCATTGGGTGTGTGTCTATTTTAAATTATGAATTGCTTGAATGTTACAGCTTTATTTCTCGCTTAAGTGCTATTGCTACTTGAACTATGTGTTTGCATGTTTCTCTTGGCCTTACTAAGCATTAGCTCATCCCATTAGTTTTGTTTTCCTTAACAGGAGCCGAAATGGAAAGAATTGGAGAAGCCAACTTGATGGACTTTTGATTAGGATTTTGAATGTAATTGTTTAGACAACTTTTGGAGGTTGTATATTTTGGGGAATGTTGATGTACTTTTCGTAACTTGTGATGTAAGTTTTAATATTTTAAGGAAGCGACTTTTCTTTATATCTTTGACTTTTATTATTTGATTATGTATCCTTAAGATTGAATTGGAATTGTATCGAGTCCTAGCGCGAGTTGGGCAGGCGTCCCGCCGATACCCTTGGGTTCGGCCTTGGGAGAAGTGGGGGCATCACAAGTTGTCTAGTGCCATAGCTGATGACCAACTTCGTGCGTAGCTTTTGGTTGAACAATATGTTGAAACTAGGTGTTATTTGCACTGGTTTAAGCTGGACCAAAAGTATGTTACGTATTTAGTGCTCTAGGTAAGTGAAAGATGAAGTTTCTTCACCGTAAGTTTGAAGTAATATTGCTGGAATTTTTGTGGTTGGCCGAGGTGATGATGAAATAAGCTTCTATGATGTTTTTAGAGAATCTAAGGTAACGTTATAACTATATATATATAAAATGTCTTCTAATTACTTAATCTTGTCTTCACAAGCATTTTAAAAACTATATAACTTGAGAGGTTAGGGTAGTGGAACAAAATTTAATTAACAAACAACCTAGAGTTTAGTTAATTTTAACAGGGAAAAATGGAGTGTCTATAAGTCATAATTAATGAATATGGGATTGAGAAAGATATACTCCTGGTTTGAATTTTATACAAGTTTATAAACTTGGAGATATGTATGTTTCATGGCGTAAAAGTAATAAAGTCAATAAGTTTTGAAATAAAATGTAGAATAAATATTGAACATATTATATGTTGTATTTTAAGGTCAAACTTGATTTTAATAGTTAAAATAATTGGGTAATAAATAATAATTTAACATCTACACATTATGTATTTACTTTGAAATTATTAACTTGCTTCAGGAAGTAGCTGTGAGCCAAGAAACAACCCCGAAGCCCGAGGGTAGTTATTTAAATATTTGGTGAGTGTTACCGAATTATGTGCTTAACTGTTTATGTTTTTTTGAATGAAATTATGTGATAAATGTATTTATTATGGTTATTGTTAGTATTTCCTTGTGATATGTAAATCAATTGTCCCTCACCTTCGAAGTCGGAAGTGTACTTTATTGCACTCGGCTTAGTTGAGGTTAAAGGTTGATAATTGATCAAATGTTATTGTATGTGTGGATGAATGTAAGCCACATCGGCTGAACTGGGCCCAAAACGCTCTGTTCAACGGACTATTCGAGCCGGCAAAGGGCTTGGTCGGATAGGACAGAAGCTCTAGGTAAATGTTTCGGTATACTCGAGTATTACCTTGAAGTTGGGTAGACTTTTGAACTGATCATTGATTGTAGGGGATTGTCTATTGTTTTGGAGGACATAAGGAGGTGAAATGGCGAAGTGTGCAATGACATTGAAATGAGTGTCTCATGACACTGAAGTGAATGTACAATTGTGACGCCCCCCTTCTCCCTAGGGTATCCGCGGAACGCCTGCTCAACTCTTGTCGGGACTCACTACAATCTATAATTCGAAAGCTCGAAATACTTCAAATATTTTCACTATACATTTAAAGTGCTCCAAAATATTTCATACTTACAATTAGTTAGCTTTCAAGCTTAATACAATCCAAAAGAATATATACTACAACCATCCATTATAATACAACTTAAGGCCTTCAAAAGAAAGCAATCTAGTACTATTCATGAGCACCCTTGGTCTCGAACCCTGTTAAGAAAAACAAAAACGTGGAACGAGCTAAACAGCCCAGTGAGGTTCCAAGACACTCTAGCAGTTCTAATAAATCATGTAAGTTAAGCATGATACATATACGGTTCAAGATTTCACATTGATACATTTACAATAAGACAGTTATCATGATATAGAAATAAACACATATTGAAAGATACGGTGTTCCAGTTGAACCATTTCGGTCAACTTCACCTTATAACTTCAGATCCCCTCGGTTTGTCTGGCCATCACTTTATCCCTCCAGTGGTAATACTCGAGTATACCGAAACGGTGGTCCAGGGTTCCAACCTGCCCGACCGAGCCCAGTCCTGGCTCGAGCAGGTTAGTAACCAAGGGCAGGGCCCAGTTCAGCTTAGAGCTTACAACATACACAAGTAATCAAGTAAATCGGTAAATGGTAAACGGTAATAGTTCTCGGTTATCAGTAAAAATCTGTCATTTTAGTAGGTCGAGTGAGATAAAGTACACACTCGCCTTAAAACGGTGGCATAAATTTCAGTAACACTTAACACTTAAACACGTAAGCAATATGCAGTAATTTCATATGAACATGTAATTTACGATAATCAAATAATCAAGTAGTCAAGTAATCAAGGAAGCAAGTAATCAAGTAAATCGGTAAACGGTAAGTAATCACGGTTAACGGTAAACGGTAAACAGTAATCGCTAAACGGTAGTAGTTCACAGTTAATCGGTAGACTTTTATCATTTTAGTAGGTCGAGTGCGATAAAATACATACTCGCCTTAAAATGGAGGGAAAGTTCATAGGAACAATTATCGGTAGCACTTAACGGTTAAACACATAATGACCATGGAGTAAACATGTCATAAAACTATTCAAGTCACGTACTCCTATATGAAACACTCACCAATCAAAATAAATGAGTAAAGAAAGTCGTCAATGATCCACTTTGGGATTTTCTTCGAGACCTTCTTGATCGCCTGAAGAAAAGTGACCAATAATCACCCTCACAATTTCATAAATTCCTTGTCAAACAAGAAAGAATGCACACTTGCTTTAGAATTCAAGTCAATATCTTTATAAGGGTTTCATTTTATCGAAAGTTAAGATTCAAAAGTGTGGATTTTAAAGTTACTGAAGAAACTCATACCCTTCACGAAATCAGGTTCAAAACGATAGATTAATATCAAGATAAGAAGTCAAGTTTCCAAAATTTCATTTTCTATGAAATCGGCAAAATTTCAGATTTGTGTGTCAAACTTAGAAAAATCATATCCTGCACTTAGTAGGTCCAAAATGAAAAATCTTATACCATTGGAATCTCATTTCAAAGTACTAAGAGTTCCTAGAAACCACTCTTCCAAGATTCTAAACGGAAGACACTCAAATTTTGGCTTAAAAATACTGACTTGCACTTCCAAGACAGATTCAGGGTTGGTTTTTGGTAAAGTTTGAAAATTCGGAAAAATTCGCAGAATGTGGACTAGCCACTAAAAATTGAAACTCAATTAGAGTTACAATCAAAGTTTAAAACACAGCAAACGGAACAAGAGTTGGAGTTTTGAGAGCCAAGATATAGCAGCTCAAAGTTGGTTCAAAATGAAGACCATTGGGCAATTTTTCAGATTTGAAACATAAACTTTGGGACTTCAGTTGGGCGTTGAAATGGACTTGGAATGGTACCAAATTTGGTATGATTACACTACCATATAAGGGCTACTCCTCTGTCAAATTTCATGTAAAAATACATATGGAATTTCAGTTAACAAGACCACTAAATTTGCAGGAATTTCCAAGGCAATTCTGCCTTATGCTTCCATTTTTCCTTTTTTCGAACCTTTGGCCAATGAAATCATCTCAAACATGGTTTATTTATGAAGGAAAGTGTGACACCCCCACTTCTCCCTAAGACGAACCAAAGGGTATCCGCGGGACGCCTGCCCAACTCTCGCTAGGACTCACTACAATCCACAATTCAAAACCTCGAAATACTGCGAATAACTTCAATATATATTCAAAGTATTGCATGCTTACAATTAGTTAGGTTTCAAGCTTGATACACTCCAAAAGAATATGTACTACAACCATCCGTTATAATACAACTTAAGGTCTTCAAAAGAAAACAATCTAGTACTATTCACGAGCACCCTTGGTCTCGAACCCTGTTAAGGAAATAAAAACGTGGAATGAGTTACACAGCCCAGTGAGGTTCCAAGACACTCTAGCAGTTTTAATAAATCAAGGAATTTGAGCATACCACATGTATGGTTCCAGGTTACATATTTGGCACATTAATATGAGATAGTTATCATTGTACGAGTAATTTGAGCATAACTCAAGCATGGTTCAAGGTTGCATCTTGGCACATTAGTATGATACAGTTATCTGTGTGTAAAAATAAACACACATTGAAGGATACGGTGTTCCAGTGGAACCATTTCGGTCAACTTCACCTTATAGCTCCAGTGATCCCCTCGGTTGTCTAGCCATCACCTTATCCCTCCAGTGGTAATACTCGAGTATACCGAAACGGTGTTCCAGGGTTCCAACCTACCCGACCGAGCCCAGTCTTGGCTCGAATAAGTTAGTAACCAAGGGCAGGGCCCAGTTCATCTTAGAACTTACAACATGCACAAGTAATCAAGTAAATTGTTGAATGGTAAAAATTTATCCTTTTAGTAGGTCGAGTAAGATAAAGTACACACTCGCCTTAAAACGGTGGCCAATTTCATGTGAACATGTAATTTACGATAATCAAGTAGTCAAGTTATCAAGTAAGCAGATAATCAAGTAAATCGGTAAACAGTGAACGGTAAACGGTAAACGGTAAATAATCAACGGTAAGAATTCATCATTTTCGTAGGTCGCCCATTGGCCGTTCCCTACATTTACCATTTAAGAGTCGAGGAGATTCACTCCAATCGACTTATGCAGCCATAGTATAATCAATCATTGAAACGCTTCATATAACTATGCATTTCAAGTATTTCATATAGAGTAATTCAAATACATTTTACTTAAATGAGAACGAGTGCGGTAATACACACACTCGACTCAAAATGATGGAAAAGTCCATAGGAGCAATTATCGATAGTACTTAATAATTAAACACATAATGACCATGGAGTAAACATGTTATAAAACTATTCAAATCAAGTACTCCTATATGGAACACTCACCTATTCAAAACAAGTGAGTAAGCGCTCAAACAAGTGTTTAGGCGTCCGCTTCGAGTTCCTCTTGAAGATCCCCTTGAGTGCCTGAGCAAGAAATAATTAACTTTACTTAAAATCATGCATTTACCAAGAAGGATGCACACTCAATTAGACTAAATCAAAGTTTTAAAAGAAAGCTTCAATTCTCTCTACTCGAGGTTCAAGAGTGGAGTTTTAAAGTTCGAAGAGAGTCTAACATCGTCCATGAAATCAAGTTCAAAATGTTCAATCTATATCGAGAAAAGAAGTCAAGGTTCCGAAATTGCATTTTCTAAGAAATTGGCAAACTTCAGCTTTGTGTGTCAAACTTAGAAAAATCATATCTTGTACTCAGTAGGTCCAAAAATGGAAAACTTGATACCGTTTTAAACTAGTTCCGAAGTACTAAAAGTTCCTAGAAGACACTTTTCTAAGATTCAAAATGGAAGACACTCAAATTTTGGCTTAAATTGGCTGACTTGGACTCCCAAGACAGATTCGGGTTGGTTTTTTGCAAATTTTGGAAATTCGGCAAAAATTCACACAATGCGAACTAGCCTCCGAAATTTGGAACTCAACTAGAGTTGCAATCAAAGTTTAAAACAAAACAAATGGAACAAGAATCAAAGTTTTGAGCGCCAAGATATAGCAGCTCAAAATTGGCTAAAAATTGCTCATTGATCAAGAATTTCCAGATTTGAAACCTGAACTTTGGGACTTCAGTTGGACATTGAAATAGACTCGGAATGGCACAAAATTTGGTAGTATTACTCTAACATATAAGGGCTATTCCTCTATCAAATTTTATATAAAAATTCGTTCGGGAAGTCAGTTAACAAAGCCACTAAACTTCCAAGAATTTCCAAGGCAATTCTGCCTTGTAGTTCAATTTTCCTTTTTAAAAGCTTTGTTCCACACAATCAACTTCAATTAATTCAAATATTGAAACTAATGTTCCATAAACATCGAATAAGCAATTTAGAAGTAATTTACATCAAGGTTTTCAAAATATAACTTCCCAAATCAGATTTGACCATTCGGCCAAGGGAAAAGGAAAAATTTTCCAGATTCGAAGAGCAACTTTGGGACATCATTTGTATATCTAAATGGTCTTAGATTGACACCAAAATTAGTACAATTCAACTTCCATATGAGGACTACTCCTCTATCAAATTTCATTTGAAAATTCACACGGGAGGGTAGTGAACTAAACTACCAAAATTCAAGAAAATCCCAAGACCAATCTGT
>NW_020861743.1:0-7500 GCF_003713205.1 Coffea eugenioides
AATTCTATTTGAATTTGATTCTGTCGAGTGAATAGAATCAAATAAATCAAGCAAAATCCAATTTTGATGTAAATAAAAGAAATTCAAAAATGAAATAGCAAAGATACAAAATCAATAAAATATAAAAAGGGGGTGGGTCAAAAAACTTATTAGATACCATAAACTCCGGTATCTAATAAGTTCTACCTACTATTGGATTTGAACCAATGACTCTCGCCGTATGAAAGCAATACTCTAACCACTGAGTTAAGTAGGTCATTTATCATTCCAAAGATAACAAAATGGAACCCATCCCGTCGATGTGGATTATAAATATCATATTGCTTATAAGCAATACCGCTCAAAGAGATCAAAGATTTATGATATTTTTTCAGGGAATATTCATTCATCTTGACAAGAAATTATCTACATGATAAAATATGTATCACAAGCAATAAGGGCTATAGCTCAGTTGGTAGAGCACCTCGTTTACACGCGCGCCAATGTTTTTCAAGGTAATCCATCATACAATCAAATCAAAAAATTGTGATCTTAATTGAGAAATCGATGTCTTACCCCATAACTTTGAGGGAACAATAGCCTGACAAAGGGTTCGGTTCGATTGGGGTGCCCATTTAGGTTAGGCACAAAATGGACACTCTCATGGATTTGAGGTATTGATAAGGTGAATATCCAATATTTTCAATGCTAGGCTTAATGAGTATAAGGACCTCAAAAAATCTCTTTTCGTCCTATGAACTTTAAGGTGTATGAAGTTTCATTTTGTAAGCGGAACGGTAGAGACTTCATTTGACTTAGGTTGATCTAGGCCATAGGCAGACCTACGTCACGACAACCCTACCCTTGAAAGACTTTGGTAGTGCTCTTGGATTAGAATTCAAAATAATAAATCGGAGCACATGGAGCCATCTTCTTATCTTATTTTTTTGTCAAAAGAAAAAAATATGGCAGACTAGCTGATATTTCGATCAGTTAATGAAAGAGCCCAATGCAAAAAAAATGCATGTTGGGTCTTTGAAACAGTTCAGATCATTTTGATAATAAAAAGTTTGATCTGTTTTACCGAGAAGGTCTACGGTTCGAGTCCGTATAGCCCTATAATTTAATTATAATAAAAAATGAAAATGAATTAATGAAAATTCAAAATACAAAAAACGAAATTGTATAATTTTTATTTCTTCATTATTCTTTGTTGCTTGGAACTAACGAGTCGGTTCATCGAAATAAAATTATTCCTATAAGCTCACTCACAGGAATTCTTTAAAACAGAAAACTAAAAGCAAAAGGCGGATATTTCAATAGATCTAATTGATATTTTTCCAATCGCAGATAAACAAAGCAACCTTTCGTCATTAATCTTCGGAGGTGAAGGTGAATTTCATATGAATTTTCCTGTTTGTTCACAAGAAGTTCGTGATATTCCCTTTCTTTGGTATACCTAATCTTGTTGGTGAATTTTTGAAGTAAAAATCGTGACACGAGCCGCCCTGTTAAAAACCCCAATGGATCTAGGAATGACCTCCTGCGCTTGTGTACAAATTAAAGCTTGTTGAAAGATGAATACCTTTGGTAAGTTTCGTTATTAAATAGGCCTTCGTATACCTTACCTAGGCCTAGCGAAGCACAGGGGGCAGTCTTCTTTTTCTGTAATCAATCAAGAGAAACCGAAACCCCTCCGCCGGGATGGGATCCTAATATAAAGGAATATACCAAGACCAAGATATTCTAAATCCTGAGATGAAAATTCCCATCCAGTATCTTACTTGTTCTATTCTAAATGACTAAGAAAAAAAAAAAAGACCTCCTGATTCTATTCATAAAAAATGGAAAGCTATCAAGAATTTTATTTATTTTATTCAATTTCAAAAAATATAAAAAAAAATGGATAATCTATATAATAGATATTAATTAAGTAAGTAGAAGTTAATAAAAAAAAAAAGAAATTCAAAATTCTAAACAAAAACGAGAATTCTTTTTTATTTTGTTTATTTTGAATTCCCCTTCTTTAGAGAGAATCCTGTGAAAATAAGAAAATTTGTATAAAAGTAAGATGGAGATATAGAGTTATACTAAGTAAAAAAATCGAAATTAAGTATAATGGAAATAGGATTCTACCTTGAAATGAGATATGTTTCGCAGTAAACAAAGGAAACTCGTCAATTCAATAAAAATGAATTCTTGTTTTGATTGAATTGAGTAAAATAAAAAGTTATGGTATGGATGACTTGACAATTCCAATTCTAATCGAGCAATCCGGTATATTTTCCACGTTCATAGGAGTGTGTCTATGTTTCTTCTTTACGAATATGATATTTTTTGGACATTTCTAATAATATCAAGTCTTATTCCTATTTTGGCATTTTTTATTTCCGGAATTTTAGCCCCGATTAGCAAAGGGCCGGAGAAACTCTCTAGTTATGAATCGGGTATAGAACCAATAGGCGACGCTTGGTTACAATTTCGAATCCGTTATTATATGTTTGCTCTAGTTTTTGTTGTTTTTGATGTTGAAACAGTTTTTCTTTATCCATGGGCAATGAGTTTCGATATTTTGGGTGTATCTGTATTTATAGAAGCTTTAATTTTTGTACTTATCTTAATAGTTGGTTTAGTTTATGCATGGCGAAAGGGGGCATTGGAATGGTCTTAGCTCCTGAATATTCAGACAATAAAAAGAAAAAAGGAAAAAAATCAAAATAAAATTGAGACTGTTATGAATTCCATTGAGCTTCCTTTACTTGATCGAACAGCCCAAAATTCAGTTATTTCAACTACATTAAATGATTTTTCAAATTGGTCAAGACTCTCTAGTTTATGGCCACTTCTCTATGGTACCAGTTGTTGTTTCATTGAATTTGCTTCACTAATAGGGTCACGATTCGACTTTGATCGTTATGGACTAGTACCAAGATCAAGTCCTAGACAGGCAGATCTAATTTTAACAGCCGGAACGGTAACAATGAAAATGGCCCCTTCTTTAGTGAGATTATATGAACAAATGCCTGAACCAAAATATGTTATTGCTATGGGAGCATGTACAATTACAGGAGGGATGTTCAGTACCGATTCTTATAGTACTGTTCGGGGGGTTGATAAGCTAATTCCTGTAGATGTCTATTTGCCAGGCTGTCCCCCTAAACCGGAAGCAGTTATAGATGCTATAACAAAACTTCGTAAGAAAATATCTCGAGAAATCTATGAAGATAGAATTAGGCCTCAACGTCAACGGTCGAATCGGTGTTTTACTACAAATCACAAGTTTCATATTAGCCGCAGTATGAATACTGGAAATTATGATCAAGGATTCCTTTATCAACCGGCATCTACTTTTACTTCAGAAATACCTACTGAAACATTTTTCAAATACAAAAGTTCAGTCTCTTCCCATGAATTGGTGAATTAGACAGTATTTCTTTGTACAAAATAAAAAAAATCTTCATAAATTTCATCGTAAAGGTGAAATACTTAATACAAATAAAAATATGGGAGAAATAAAAAAGATGCAGGGTCGTTTGTCTGCTTGGCTAGTCAAGCATGGGCTAATTCATAGATCTTTGGGCTTTGATTACCAAGGAATAGAGACTTTACAAATAAAGTCCGAGGATTGGCATTCTATTGCTGTTATTTTATATGTATATGGTTACAATTATCTCCGTTCCCAATGCGCCTATGATGTAGCACCCGGCGGGCTGTTAGCTAGTGTATATCATCTTACGAGAATAGAGTATGGTGTAGATCAACCAGAAGAGGTATGCATAAAAGTATTTGTCTCAAGGAGGAATCCTAGGATTCCGTCTGTCTTCTGGGTTTGGAAAAGTGTGGATTTTCAAGAACGAGAATCTTATGATATGTTGGGAATATCTTATGATAATCATCCACGCTTGAAACGTATCTTAATGCCTGAAAGTTGGATAGGATGGCCCTTACGCAAGGATTATGTTGCTCCCAATTTTTATGAAATACAAGATGCTCATTGAAGGATAAGAAACTAATTTCGTCTTATACAATTTCACATATTCAAGGATTATACGTTCTGTTCTAGATTAACCAGAATAATGGAAGTCTCCTTTGTATTTGGGAATTCTATAATAGGCTAACAAAAAAAAAAGACAATGAGAGATTCGTTGGTATTCTTACATCCCATTTATTTGGTTTGTAAGATGCTTATCTCAGATGAGACGAACAAAGAGGATGAACTTCTACATCATGAATTTTGACTTTCTACTACGCACATTATTTAAAGGGTTTTAGAAAGTTATGTAAGTAGGAATGACGAAATCAAATATGAACGAAAATACAAAGAAATTAAAGGATATTGGATTCTATTTATTTGTATCTCTTGTGTATTTCAATTCCTCTAGATTTGATCTCAACCAATTAAATTAACCCCTTGAATATGTCTTTTGAATATATATGAAGTATTAACATTCTTTTTGAACAAAAGAAGAGCAGAAATAAAAAAGATGAAGAAATAGAATCTAATTCTTTTAGATACCTTATCTAAAAAGTTCTACCCATCTATAAAATAGATGGGGTATATCTCGCTGAAGTGGAAAACAATATGTATTTATTATGATCTAAACTATAAATATGAATGTCGATTCATATCAATTAATTTATACAAGAGAGACTTATACAAATTAATCATGTGCCAGGAACCAGATTTGAACTGGTGACACGAGGATTTTCAGTCCTCTGCTCTACCATCTGAGCTATCCCGACCAGTCCCAATGTAGCATCCTCATTTTATGAGAAAAGGGGGGCTATGTCAATTAAAAGAAGGAAAGGGGATTACAAAATTTTATCTAGGTACTAGAATTTCTTGTATCTTAAAAAAGAGTACTTTGTAAGTTTCAGTATGAATAGTTATATCGATTGTAAACCATTCAAATGGGTATTTCTTGCTCAAAGATGTTCATTTATATGTATATCATAAATAACACAAGATTTGTGATAAGAAAAGGGCTTTTCCGTCCAGATCGATTTCTAAGAGAATAGAGTAAATGAATAAGGTTTTTTGAACCGCTAACGAAAGGGGGATAGGATAAATAGTTGGGGGATCAAATATGTTTTTTGGGGATAGAGGGACTTGAACCCTCACGATTTTTAAAGTCGACGGATTTTCCTCTTACTATAAATTTCATTGTTGCCGACATTGACATGTAGAACGGGACTCTATCTTTATTCTCGTCCGATTAATCAATTCTTGAAAAGATCTATCAGACTATGGAGTGAATCATTTGATCAATGAATATTCGATTCTTTCTTCAATGTGGAATCTATTTACACCAATTCTTCCATTTTTATATAAAAAATACAGATTCAGTTGAGTCGTCATTAATCATTTAATATAGTATTCAATACGTATATACGTTTATCCTTCACTTTATCCTTTCGGAATTTTAGATGGAAAGATTTCTCTACTAACGCAGCCAACTCCATTTGTTAGAACAGCTTCCGTTGAGTCTCTGCACCTATCCTTTTTTCACTTTCTGAACCTTTCCTTTGGTTTCGGAAAACGGGATTTGGCTCAGGATTGCCCCTTTTTATTAATTCCAGGGTTTCTCTGAATTTGAAAGTTATCACTTAGTGGGTTTCCATACCAAGGCTCAATTCAATTAAGTCCGTAGCGTCTACCGATTTCGCCATATCCCCTTCCTTTTGGTTTGAGATTCAAATTTCATTGTGATGTCGTTGCTTTTTTTCTTTCCTTTATTTTATACTGAAATCGTTGAATGCATTAGATACCGATTCCTATCTTAAAAAACTGTTTTCTTTTTTTTGATTTCTTATCTATCTTCTATAGGAAACCCCCATTTGGTTCAATCCAATATGATTTTATCATTTCTGTATCCCCAATTCAATATAGATGAATATATATCTTAGATATATATATCTCCCTGTCAGCTTTCCAATGCAATTTTGAATAGTTGAACGGTCGATTCTTTTTTTTTGTCGTCTTAATTTTCGCCTTTACGATTTATTTACTTTACATTACAACATTAATTACATCTTTATGAATGAAAACGGAGAATGTCTCATTAGTTAGAACTCCTAATTAGAATTAGAAATATATGATATAGAATCAAATAATATAAATATATATAGAAGTATAAAAAAAGAATTCCAAATGTCATTTGAATTCAAAAATGAAAAATTTAACTAATTTAACTATACTAAAACTATTTACTATCTAATAGTAGATGATAATTCGAATTTAATCGAGTGATAAAAAAATCGAAATTCTATATCGCTATATTAATCGTTGTGCTCTATAATATTCAATAATTTATTTGAAATTCTATTTTATTCTTTTCTAGATCCATATCGATTATGAATAGATAAGAAGTAATAGTTACTAACTAAGATTCTAATAGTTTATGGAATTCCTATCCATATAAAATGGATATTATATGAGCCCGCTTAGCTCAGAGGTTAGAGCATCGCATTTGTAATGCGATGGTCATCGGTTCGATTCCGATAGCCGGCTTTCCTATTTATTCAAATTTTTACGTAATTGATAATGTCTCAAAGAATATTAAATAAAAGGGTGTCGTCCCCCTTTTCCAAAAGCCATCAATTTATAATTTATTAAGTTATAAGAATAAGAACTTCCAACTATGTCAGGAAGGGGATATCCTTTTCTATAATAGAAAAATAAATAGAAAGGAGTGTGGATATTTATCCAATTCATCTCATTCTTTTTTATAGTACACAAGCATGCTATTTCAATAAACTTCGCTTCATTTAGTTCAGTTTTGTTTTAGTTTAGGTTTTCAAAAATTTAATAAATAAAATAGAAAAAAATGAAATTCATTCAAAATAAGAATAAGGAGTCTTTATGTCGCGTTACCGAGGACCTCGTTTCAAAAAAATACGCCGTCTGGGAGCTTTACCAGGACTAACTAATAAAAAGCCTAGAGCTGGAAATGATCTTAGAAACCAATTACGTTCGGGAAAAAAATCTCAATATCGTATTCGACTAGAAGAAAAACAAAAGTTGCGTTTTCATTATGGTCTTACAGAACGACAATTACTTAAATATGTTCGTATCGCCGGAAAAGCCAAGGGGTCAACAGGCCAAGTTTTACTACAATTACTTGAAATGCGTTTGGATAACATCCTTTTTCGATTGGGTATGGCTTCAACTATTCCTGCAGCTCGTCAATTAGTTAACCATAGACATATTTTAGTTAATGGTCGTATAGTAGATATACCAAGTTATCGCTGCAAACCCCGAGATATTATTACGGGGAAGGATGAACAAAAATCCCGAGCTCTGATTCAAAAATCTCTGGATTCATCCCCTCAAGAGGAATTGCCAAGCCATTTGACCCTTCACCCATTCCAATATAAAGGATTAGTCAATCAAATAATAGATAGTAAATGGGTCGGTTTGAAAATAAATGAATTGTTAGTCGTAGAATATTATTCTCGACAGACTTAAACCTAACTAAACTAAAAAAGGGTTTGGACATTTTTCTGCCCTTTCGTCAAAGT
>NW_020861743.1:22500-25000 GCF_003713205.1 Coffea eugenioides
AAAAGGGGGGTTAAGTTCTATTTCTTTACTTTTGGTAGGATAAAAACATATGTGGGTGGATTATTACAATTAGTAGTAGCATTATAGTAAGTATTCCAAGAAATACTGAGTCTGCTTTTTCGATTGTTCCCGATCCGTGGATAGAATACTGTATGTTTTTGGGGGGGGGGAGGGCACGCATACACAAAATGGAATTCACAATCAAAAATGAATTTAACTTTAACAAAATTCTTCTGATAGATTAAATAATTCAATTTCTCTTTCTGACTCTGGTTTTGCGTAACCTAAATTACTAATTGAAAAATAGATTTCTCATTCAGATTGCACATTGGACTTTTGATATATATTCCCAGCACTAATAATCTACGGAGGGGGGAGTAAAAGGCAGATCAACCAAAGATCCAATTTCTCTTAGCAAGGGAATAAATAATTTGTTTCTATTCTTTTTTTTTGTTTTGTTTGGATTTGTAACTGCGTGACTAATGAAAGTGGAAGGGCGATCTGATGATACTTGATCAGATTATTGTACACGAAAGGCGGAGGGTAGGTTATAGAAAAAAAGAACGGAACCAAATAAAGGAATTATGGATTGGGTCAGGAATACTGGTTGGAATTCGGTTATGGATAAAAGAACTTCCTATGTTATACTATTCCATTTTCGACGACGAATTTATTTGATAGCTCAGATATTGTTATTCATGATATTGATCCGATTCAAAACCATCGAGAGGTAATTCATTCATTGAATTTACAGGCGAAAGGTTTAACATCTCTATGGGATTAAATCCCGAGTTATTGCGAAAGAAAAAAAAAAGATTAGATTATGGAAGTAAATATTCTTGCATTTATTGCTACTGCACTATTCATTCTAGTTCCTACGGCCTTTCTACTTATAATTTACGTAAAAACAGTCAGTCAAAATAATTAATTTGAATTAAACTTGACTTATGAGTTCTTATCAAAAGTTTTCGAAATCAAATGAAAAGTATTCCAATTTTAGTGTCTTAAATTGAAATTAAATAATGATCGGCAGTATTCTAATAGCTAGATCCTATGGTCGAAAGATTCATCTACCATAGGATCTAGCTATTAGAATTATTGTGGTGTATAAAGATAAAGTTGTATAATGTGTAAAGTACAACTTTACAAAATATACAATAAAGATAGAGGCTTAATTTAATATATATTAATCTCTCCAATATTAGTCTTCATATATTTGTATGTGGATATCCATTCCATATATGGAATGGGGTTGGCATAGCACCCAATTCTATTTATTTGTTCCATCTATTTGTATTGTATTGGTTTCGATCAATCTAAAATAATTGTTTTGTTCTTACGTCTTATCGTTCTAATTACTAGACTTTTTTTTTATGAATTTCAATCTGAACTCGGTATCTATTGAAAGAAAAGAATAAAATCAATGAGGGAAAAGGATATAGGCCATGCCATATTTTAATAAAATCATTAGCAAACATTCCGAAGAAGTAATTGATTGAACCATCAACAGTAGTTCCACGGGCACTTCTCGGATTTCGAAAAGGAATAGTAAACTTCGCCAATTTTTATGGCCTGAACCATAATATAAAATGGAAGTCGATAAAGTATAAATAAAATTTTAAAAATTATAAAACAAGTGGTAAATATGCAATATGTGACTCGCCTGAGGGAGGCTCCTCTTATGTATAGCATCTCCTTAGACAACCACTATGTCTATACCGCTTTTCATAGAAAGTGCGTATACACTTAACAAAACGACTTCTTCTTTTTAAAGAGGGACTAAACAATCTGGTCTTCTTCAGCACCCACCTATAAGTCTGGTAAAAGACCGTTGATTGGAATAGAACCGAATTTGGTTGGGAAAAATTTCCTATCATTGGGATCCCTTTCAAAATACAAAGATGGGAGTCGGTGAAATATCTGTTTGATTGAAAAAGTATGATTCATATAACGATGCATTACTCCATTCGAATCCAATGAAATTCGAAATGACGATCTTTTGATTTTCATTTTAATTAAATAGTTCAAAACGTGTTACAGAACGATCTATAAAACAATTGATACAGTTTGATTAATTAGTAATACTCTTAGAGTCCACTCCTTCCCCACACTACGAGTGAAAGGGAAAATGTAAAGACTACCATTAAAGAAGCCCAAGCGAGACTTACTATATCCATGTGAATTATATCCCCTTATCTCTATAAATATGAAGGAATTATTCCTCAATAATAAATAATAATTAATAGTATAGTGGAATCAATGGCGCAGAGTCAAAAAAAGGATTCTGACCGAATACTATTGATAATCCCTCTACCCTTAGAATAGTTCCTTGAATCTAGGATAGGATTCAAGGATTTACAATCTTTTCAAAAAAAAACCACTTCAAAAAACGCCACCCGAATGCAATGCTTCGAATCAAACAAGCATTAATAAATAGCGCCCTCCCTCTGCTTCGGATGGGAAATAATTTGGTGAGTTATATCAGCAGAACAGAAGAAAA
>NW_020861743.1:30000-31549 GCF_003713205.1 Coffea eugenioides
AAAATAAATAGAAATAGTAATTTCTATGTGTACCTCGTAAAAACAGACTTTTTGTTTTGTGTAATTAACTATTTCCTCTCTTTTGGGAAGAAATTTTGTTCAAGGAAGCAAATATGTCATGGTTACAGGAGTCTATTCATCGCGTATAGACTTTAGGGGCATCGTGGCATAACCGTCGAGGTGAAGTCGGGGCCTAAAAGATCAAATGGAACAGTACATAGACAAGTAAATCTCTTATGAATTACAAGGTACTCCCTTAATTCTTAATAATTAAGGTATTCAGCATTCAAAGGGAAGTAGACTACTCAAGAATTTTACGCCTCTTCATTTATTGAATCAGATATTGAATAAAGAATTAAGAAAATCGAAATAAACGAAAAATGTAATCCATGAAGAAATCTTGCTTGGTCTTTACTAGGAACTTGAGTAAGGAGTAGATCTTTTTATTGGGGGGTTTTCTAGAACGAACCCCTTTCTTTATTTTCTTTATTTGGTGTACCTACTTGAGCCGGATGAAAGGAAATTTTCACGTCCGATTTTGAGGGGGGGAGATCCTATAGGATCCTATCTCAATTTTTCTTTTGCTAGGCCCATAACTAAAAAACCCACTTTCTTACGATTACGAGGTTCATTCGAATATGAGATCCAATCTTGGAAATACAGCATCCCACTTTTTTTTACTACCCAAGGTTTTGATACATTTCGCAATCGAGAAATATCTACTGGTGCGGTTGCTATCCGAGAACAATTAGCAGATCTAGATTTGCGAATTATTCTAGAAAATTCGTTAGTAGAATGGAAAGAATTGGGGGAAGAGGGGCCCACAGGTAATGAATGGGAGGATCGAAAAGTTGGAAGAAGAAAGGATTTTTTGGTTAGACGTATGGAATTGACTAAGCATTTTATTCGAACAAATATAGAACCAGAATGGATGGTTTTGTTTCTATTACCAGTTCTTCCTCCTGAGTTGAGACCTATCATTCAGATAGATGGGGGTAAACTAATGAGCTCGGATATTAATGAACTTTATAGAAGAGTTATCTATCGGAACAACACTCTTACCGATCTATTAACAACAAGTAGATCTACCCCAGGAGAGTTAGTAATGTGTCAGGAGAAATTAGTACAAGAAGCGGTGGATACACTTCTGGATAATGGAATTCGCGGCCAACCAATGAAGGATGGTCATAATAAAGTTTACAAGTCATTTTCAGATGTAATTGAAGGCAAAGAAGGAAGATTTCGCGAGACTCTGCTTGGCAAACGAGTCGATTATTCAGGGCGTTCCGTTATTGTTGTGGGTCCTTCACTTTCATTACATCGATGTGGATTGCCGCGAGAAATAGCAATAGAACTTTTCCAGACATTTGTAATTCGTGGTCTAATTAGACAACATCTTGCTTCGAACATAGGAGTTGCTAAGAATAAAATTCGGGAAAAAGAACCCATTGTATGGGAAATACTTCAGGAAGTTATGCAGGGGCATCCCGTATTGCTGACTAGAGCACCAACTCTGCATAGATTAGGCATACAGGCATTCCAGCCCGTT
>NW_020861744.1:0-16696 GCF_003713205.1 Coffea eugenioides
GCGGAAACATCATAACTCAGGCTCTCCAAGTCCAAATCCAGAAATTCCAAAACCAGCTGAAATCTAAGAAACAGGGATAAATTTCATCAAAAGGCCTCAACAACCAATTCGGAAGAAATTCCAGCCAAAACAACCAATTACAGGCGCAATTCTTACATTCGGGTAAAACTAGAACAGCAATAGTAATTTCGACTTTTCTCACTCTACGCTACTCCGATTGACATGAAATTTTGTAGGCACCTCTAAAATGTTATTTACTACAACTTTCATGTTTTAAGACAAGGCCAATTCGGCCTCTAACTAGGAGCTAAAAATTCGGGCAGAATGTTCCTTCACAAAACCTAATTTTCTGAAATTTCTTCCAAAACAGAAATTGATTGCAATTGTCCACTTTTTCCACCTTCTAGAATCATTATATACCATTTCCAATCATCATAGATAGCCACACAACCATGCTTATATTAAAACAGAAAAATCCCCAAAAATAATAAAATTTCATCACTTCAACCATAAATCAAGAAATAATCCATAATATTGCATCTCATACTACCACTAATCATGATTTAAGCATCAATTAAGGGAGGAGGGTGGTTCTTCACAACTCACCTTAGAAACAAGAGAGAGAGAGCAATAGGTCCTCTTAGCTTTCCAAATAACTCCACAAATCAACTCACTAACACTAATTGAAGAGGTTTTATGGAAGGAATTCAAGATGAAACGGTTAGTTTGTGAGATTGGGCAAGATTGGAGCAAGGAACTTGGAATCTTTTCTTTCTTTTCTTGTAGGAAGAGGTTCGGCCAAGAGGAAGACAAAAATGAGGAATTTTTGGTGAATTTTTGATTTATTTGGTCAATGGTAAGAAAATGAATAGTGGTCTTACAAGTTCCTCCAATCAAATGGTGACACTTGTCACTTATTTAATGCAAGTCTATCACTTTGTTCCCTCTCACATCAATCCAAATAGCTTCCTCTAATTATCTCTTAACACCCGGTAAATTAAACCCAGTATCCGAAACTTAACCTAGTCGGCCGAATTTTTTCGAACTTTTCGCACTAGTGGGTCCCACGTCCGGTATACGCTCTTAATTTCTCAAAAACTATTCGATACTAGAAAAATCATCTAAAAACTATATTTACTCATAAAAATTATCTAGAAAAATTTCCGGATACAGAAAGTACAGAAAACAAGCCATTGAAAATAAGAAAACCTAGAAAGATAATAAAACCTAAAAAATTGAAAAGTTACGGGTTCTCACAAATTCGGCCTCTAACTATGATGAACAGTACCAGGCAGAAAGGGGGTAATCGATACCCTAACTTCCGAAATTTCCGTTCAATGCGGAAATTTTCCGCAAATAACTACAATTGACACACTAAGGTTTCATTCCAGATCATTTCCAACCATCCTACATAACCACACAACATTAATCATATGAAAACAGAAAAATCATGAATAATTATAAAACTTCACCAAATTCAACCAAAATCATGATATAATCTACCAAATCACCCCTTAGGCTACCACAAGTCATTAATTAGACATCATTAGATAGAGGAGAGGGGTTCCTTCACTACTCACCTTAGTAACCAAAGGAAAAGAGCAACTTGGCACCTTAATCCTCCAAACAACTCCACTAATCACCTCACAATCACTCACTAAGGTTTTTATGGAACAAAAGCAAGATTAAATGGTTGAGTTGTTGATTTGAGCAAGATTGAAGCAAGAACTTAGGGAGCTTTTCCTTTCTTTTGCTTGGAGAGAGCCGGCCACAAAAGGTTGGAAATGAAGTGATTTTGATCAATTTTGGGTTTATTTAGTAAAATGGAAAAAAGGTGAATAGTAGTCAAAATGCAAGATTTAATCATATGGTGACACTTGACACCTATTTAATGCATGCATATCACGCTGTTTCCTCTCACACCAATCCACTTGGTAACCTTTAATTATCTCTTAGCACCCGATAATTTAAACCCGGTATCCAAAACTTAACCTAGTTGGCCGAATTTTTCCGAATTTTCCGCACTAGCGGGTCCCATGTCCAGTATACGCTCTTAATTTCTCAAAATCTAACCGATACTAGAAAAATCTTCTAAAAACTATATTTACTCATAAAAATTATTTAGAAAATTTTCTAATAAAGAAAATGCATAAAAGGCGTGCAAATAATTAAAATAAGGCCTAGAAATAAGGAAATTTACGGGTTCTCACATCTTCCAACTCAATTCCTTCAATGGGCGGTTTCTCTTGGGCTTGGACGGCATGAACCAAGGCTTGAAGCGACTCCTTGAATCTCTTACCTCGTGCTCGTGTCATTGGGCCTTGGGGCACCTTCACAGGGTCTCTACTGGAGCACCATGGGTCTCGTGCTCAATCGCATAAAAAAGTCTGCAGCTTCGAATTTGTCATCTAAACACATCTCTCCAGACTTCTCATGAGGATTCAGTCTCCAATCACTTACAGGTAATGATAGCTTATGTGACGATCCCACCGCACCCAGAGGTGTACCAAAGGGCTTAGTGGACCATCTGCCTAGCTCGCGCCAGGACTCGAAAATGCAAAGCAATAAAAGCTATATAAACCAAAAGAGTACTATTCACAATATATACATTGGCAAAAGAGTTCTATTTACACCCTCAAAAGTGGATATCTAGGCCACTACATCCCCTTGTGGTTATAACAAAAATCAGAAAGTAGACCCGAAGAAGGGTCCTTACACGGATCACTATAACAAGAAGAACCATCTTAATTGTCCGGCTGTTACAGACTAAACCTAGCTATACTAGTGACAGTGCCAAAGAGTCCCGCGTCGGCCCTTGTTAAGAAAAAGAAAGGGAAAGAGGTAAGTTATAAGCTTAGTAAGTAAACAGGGGTAAAAACGTAAATGGCACATCAAGACGAACAATTACGTCACAAAGATACCAAGTCAAAAGCAAAAGAAATAACAGCACAAGTTAAGGATACAGGTTGGCTCCAAAGCCAAGTTATTTGCCATGTGTGACCTCCTGTCGACACTCCGTCGACCACAAATAAGGGTCCGTAAAACTCCACTTGCACTCCCACCGTATTCCTTATCACCCTCACTGGCCAGTCAATCGCACAAAATTGCTCGAGCAATCAAAACGAAATCGAACTTGGTTCACAAACGTGGTGACCTCAAGACTATGTTGGACTGACTTCGACCAAGCCCCGGCCGGCTCGAATAGTCCGTCTAGGTCTTGAGATCAGGCCCCAAACTCATCATATTTCATAATTCACAAAAGTCACCCCGAGCTACAAGCTCAAGGGGTTCAGTCCCAAAACAATTCATATACACATGTCATGTACAAATACAGGTGCAAATTAGGGTTTAGGTCGAGTGTGATAAAGTACATCCTCGCCTAATTACCCTTTCATCCACATCAAAGTACATAAGCGAGTTATACATAGAAACGGCCCGAATACTTACGTAAAGAACAAATATAGCAAAAGTGCGAAAATCATGTCACGTGTGATAGCTAGTAGGTCCCACTGGCTCCGCCTAACCTGCTACCATCTGTAATAAAAGGTTGTACCACATTATTCCACAAACGGCTACTAAAATTTATAAATCAAGCAAAATGGCAAAACAGACACGCGCGCGCGCGGAAACGGCGAGCGGAAACGGAAACGGCCGTCGAAAACGGAAATGGCAGATTTTCCACCCCAAACCGTTTTGACCATAAGTTAGGCTATAAATGTCGGATTAAGGTGTATGAGACACCATTTTGAAGCTAAAAGAATGAGTCACAACTTTGATGAAGACATCAAGGGCTAAAATAGGCCTCGTTATCATCAAAATAGACAGAAACAATAGCCAACAGAAACTGTCTTAGGCAATTCAGACAGTTTAGAGTGTTTGGGTCGTTTTGCCTGCTACCAAGGTCCAAACACTCTGAAACTTAGCAGTTAGACAGATCACTCAAAGCTATACAACGTTCATGAAGGCCCTGCAACCCAGATCGCAACGGAACTAGGGCAAAAATGCACGAAACAGTCCCAGCAGTTTATGTTTAGGTTGTCGGACAGGCCCTGCTTGAACGACCATAACTCAGGACTTGTAGATCCGAATCAAGAAATTCCAAAGGCGTTGGAAAGCTAAGTTATAAGGCTATCACTTTTGTGTTTTGGCCAAAAGCTGAATCAGCACAGATCCCAATGAAAAATGGAACCAAAGCTGCAGGATCGCACTGTCCTATGTTTTTCTGGTTTAGTCTATTTCCGCGGCGCAAACGCGTGGTCCAAATGCAAGCATCTCATGCAAGTTTTTTTTTAACCAATCCCACACCAATACAACACACATATACCATCTCCTAATTATTCTACAAGAAACTCGAAAGTGCTTTCCCAACTTAACCTCAAAACCTAGCAAACACTAACCATATTCTATACTCTAATCTTACAAGCCCTAACTAACTTTGTCTAACCATATACCAATGAAACCCTAACCATCGATGCCCTAGCTAAGCCAAACTAACTTCCCTTAAACTAGGGTTTCATGACCAAATTGAACTTTGCCAAGGACCAACCATACAAGTGAAATTAACACACCAAAGTTTCCATTGGCACCAAGTAACCAACCAAACCACTAAGGAATCATGAAGCAAGAAACCCTAATTCCTCCTAGCTTTGGCTGAAATTCATGCAACAAAATACCACCAAAATAAACCATTAAATTACTCTACAATCACCATGTATACCATAAGAGTTCACAACCACCACAAGAACATCACTTTCATGGCTTCAAGACTCAATCACCAAAATTTTACTTTTAAGTGAGATGTTTTACCTCTAACCAAGCTTTGCAAGTGATGGAATCCCAACAATCAAGTGCCCATGTTGCTTCCCTAAGCTCCAAGATCAAGATGGATGGCTAGAAGTGGATGAACTTGGAAGAAAATTTCTCTCCTCTCTTGCCCAATGCTCTCGGCCCTCTCTGTCTCAACTCCCTTTGATGTTTGTTTGCTTTATGTCTTATGTTTATCTTGTATTTCCCTATGATGCAATATAAGTCAAAGTCATAGGAGATATTTTCCACCTCAACCAATCACACAAAAGCTTGCATTTTGCTTCTTAGCCCTTCCAACTTCACTTTGTCTTTCTTACTCTCTTGCCCACAAACATATGGAAGTCTTTCAATTAACTCCATAGGATACATACTCAATCTAATCTAAAACACCTAATCACACTTAATCGCTTCACTAATCACCCTCCTATCCTAACCACCCATTCTTAATCATACCTTATCCTACATAAAAGCAACTAAACAACAACCTTTTTGACATTGGCAAAATTAGGGATTTTAAACCCAACTTAGGGTTTCTAATCTATTAGAACACTAGAGGTTTTAGTAATAACCCAAATTAGGATTTTCTAAATATTTAGAACAAAATAACAGTTAAAGGATTACCACCAACCCTAAAACCACATTTTGCAGTAAAAATGACACTAATGTTCTTTATTACACATAATATCAAAATTAAGGACTAACCGAGGTCTCACTGTGACGGCCCCACCTTACCCTAAGGCGAACCAAAGGGTCCGACGGACTGCCTGCCCAGCTCTCGCCGGGACTCAGTCATTCACCTCAAGGAATTGAAGATAAAATTTACAAAACAAGCGAATACCGATCCCAAACTGAAAACATAAACTTATATACATTCCTATCTCCAAAGGAATTACAAAATTCAAATATACAAAGGTTCCCAATTCCTCATACATCCAACCCTTGCCAAGTGCTAGGGCGAGAACCCTTACAAAAAAATCAAAAGAACTAGACTAAGCTAGTCTGTACAGAGCACTCGTCCTTGCTCGCGTCCCGTGTTAAGGAAAACAAAACTAACGGAATGAGCTAAAAGCTCATTGAGGTTCCGAACACATAATCAAACAATAAAATCAATGCATTAACCATAGATGACAAATAATTCAAGAAACATTTACAATATAAAGCGAAAATAACACATTCATTTAAAAGGATACGTGCTCACATGGAGCCATTCATTCATTCATTCATTCTCCTTTCATTTCCTTATTCCTCCAATCATTTCAAATGCATTTTTGGTAAGTAAAACCCTTCATTTCATTCATTGCCACTCGTTCATTCATTTCATTTCACCCCTTCCGGATGTTGGCCGGACTCCACCCGACAACAAGGTAATACTCGAGTATACCGAACGTTCACTCAGGGTCACCAAATCGTCCGACCAAGTCCGCTTCTGGCTCGAGTCGACCGGTAACGAAGGGCAGGGCCCAGTTCGGCCAATGGCTTACATTCATGCATATATAATCGTTCAATCATTGAAAATTTCACATTCATTTAGGTTGAGTGCGATAAAGTACACACTCGCCTAGAAAACTCATTTTTAGCAATCATTGAAAGCATTTAACATTCAATCAAATATCCATAACATGGAACAAGGCATTTAAATCAAGAGTAACATAACAACAAGAAACACTCACCTATTTACGCAAAATAACGTCCAAAGTGTTCTTCCGGTTATTACCCTTAATCACCAATGAATCTTAACATAATCAAAAGAACACATTATGCTTCAACCATCAAAGATGTAAGTGATTCAAAGAAAATTCGAATACATACTAGTACAAAGTATAAATATGATTTTGGTAGTGAAAAGAGTACATTTAAACCAAAGGACATAAGTAAAATATTTGTAAAACTTATGCTCATTTGTAAAACTTTAAAATCGCTATTTGAGTCGAAGTGGCAAAGAAAACGTATTTCTATTAGTCGTAAATTTCATTTTTCCAAGGGTACAAGGTTCGGCCGAAATCCAACTTATGTGCCTTGATAAAAGAGGTTGCAAATATCCTAGATGGTTCAAGTGGTATTCGCTCTCAAGCCTTATTCAAGTCGCAAGTATCTACCTAGTCCTCGAGCGTAAATTCAGGCAGCACGCCCTTTGTATTTATGTATTTTCCAGCCATTTATGGCTTCGTTCTTTTCCTCAATCAGCCCCAAAGTTACACACAAAATAATCTCATTTCAATATCTATTCATTAGGCTCAAAGTCATACAAGTACAAAATCAAGCTAGGAGCATATGCGGAAATGAAGGTTGAGTCAAGAAACAAAAGACAGATTTGACGTTATTTTGAGTAACGGACACAACCAAAGCTACGCTTATCGGATTGGGGTTCAATTTATACCGTTTCGAAGCTAAGGCAGAGAGATACAACTTTGATGAAGTCCACTTAGTCCAGTTTGCAATGTATCCAAGTCAAATTCATAAATTACAGTACCAGATTCCTACCGACAGGCTAGTTAACTGTACTATGTTTCAATGGCCATAATTCAGGCTACCGAAGTCCGATTGAGGTGTTCTCAGTGGCGTTGGAAAGCTAAAACATAGGGATAAAATTTTTATGTTTTGGCCAAAGACTGGTTTGGTACAGATCAAGGTGAAAAACGCAGCCAACATGAGCAAATGTCAAAACTGTCTGTTGGACTCTACCTTGGGCAGTCTCAGGGGTAATTTTGTCTTTTCATGGGATACAGTACTCCAATTGAGTTGAAATTTTGTAGGAAACTATAAAACATCATTACCTACAACTTTCTTATTTTGTGCTAAGGCTGATTCGGTCTCTAACATACTCAAACAGAAACGGGACAGAACTGAACCATAAGAAATCTCAATTCTGGAATTTCAAGAATTTAATGTGCAACTTCACATTTCTAGCTTAAAACCACTACTACTACCTCCTATACAAGCCTACATACACTATATACCATCCAAACAACCATCATTCCAACAACCAAAGCTGAATTTTTTTTTTACACTATAGAGCTGGAATTTACCAAAACTAATACTAAAACCATGAAAGTTACCTAACAAGCCATAACTTTCACTTGTAAACCAATAAGTAGCACAACCATGAAATAATACCATCCTTACCTAGAATTGGAGAAGCACAACAGCCCCTAGGAAGCTTGAACCACCAAAACTCTCCACTCCAAGATGATAATCTATGACAGCCCTACCTTCCCCTAAGGCGAACCAAAGGGGTTAGCGGACTGCCTGCCCAGCTCTCGCCAGGACTAACGGTTCAGTTTAGAGTGATCTAATACGTTCCGGAACATACAAACGCGCGTAAACAAGTCAAAATAAAAAAAAAAAAAAATGAAACCGGAGTCGGCTATGAATAGTAACCGACACGTCAAAACCCAACCAAACGTCAAGCAAATATTTACATGTTGAACTTAAGCATATACAATCCAAAGTGGCATACAAAAGTTATTCAAAAGTGGATACGTGTACGGTTTGCCAAATCAAAAGAGAAACGGACCCAAAAGTACACTTAGAGTTTCAATCAAGGAGCAATACAAAAGATATGTCCATCTAGCTCAATTCGACAACCAACAATCAAATCCAGTCCAAAAGTATTTATTTTCCTGTAAGGAAAACAAAAGGGAATAGAGTGAGCTTACGCCCAGTGAGATAATACCACTCAAGCAACCAAGTTCATATAAGCATCAAGCTTTTCATTCCAATACATCAAAAGTAAGTAAATGCATACATCAATAGTGGTGATAAAAGGATACAGGCGGCTCTCAAGAGCTCTTTTCCTCGTTTGCATTCTTGATCGAATCTCATTGACCCTCTGTCAATGTTTAAGAGTAACCAACCGTAGGCTCCACTTTACTTCCATTCCTTTCACCCAACATACCCCTACCGGGCCCGAACTCCAAACAGTAGCAATTTGGTAATACTCGAGTATACCGGAATCAAGAGTCTCACTACTACAAGATTCCATATAACAGTCCCCATAGCTCGTCAAGTTTCACGACCAAGCCTTCGCCGGCTCGATCCAATCGACTACCAATGGGGTTGAGTGTGACGCCCCTGCTTCTCCCAAGGGCGAACCCTAGGGTATTGGCGGGACGCCTGCCTAGCTCGCGCCAGGACTCAAAATTTCAAAACAATAAAACTAGATAAACCCACAAACGTACTATTCATAATATATCTAACGCCAAAAGAGTTCTATTTACATCTTCAAAAGTATCGAGTCAAACCACTCTAATACATTATAATAACAACCAGCAGAAGGTAGACCCTAAGGAGGGTCCTTATACAAACCACCAAAACAAAAACAAACATCCTAACTGTCCGACTATTACAATCAAACCTAACTATACTAGTGAAGGTGCCAAGAAGTTCCCCGCGTCGTCCCCTGCTAAGGAAAACAAAGGAAACGGGGTAAGCTAGAAGCTTAGTAAGTAAACAGGGGTAAAAGCGTAAAATTTCACATTTAAAGATACAGCTATTCCACAAAATGTCAAGTCAAGCACAAAAGTAACAATACAAAGGAAGGATACAGGTTGGCTCCAAAGCCAAGTCATTTGCCATGCGTGATCTCCTGTCGACACTCCGTCGACCATAAATAAGGTCCGTAGAACTCCACTTGTACACCCACCGAACACCTTATCACCCTCACTGGCCAGTCACCTCACAAACTTGCCCGAGCGAACGAAATCACAAACTTGAGCTTGAGTCACAAGCTCGGGTCACAAACTTGGTTCACCACTGGAACCTACGAACTTGGTGACCTCAGACTAGGTTGGACTGGCTCCGACCAAGCCCCGGCTTGCTCGAATAGTCCATCCAAGTCTTGAGATCGGGCCCCCAACTTCAACATATTTCACGAATTCACGAAAGTCACCCCGAGCTCCAAGCTCAAGGGGTTCAGCACCAAAATAATTCATATATACACATCTCATGGGGAAACATAGGTACAAACTAGGGTTTAGGTCGAGTGTGATAAAGTACACCCTCGCCTAAGTCCCTCTTTTCACATTGAGGATGCTCACCTCGGCCACCCGCATGTCCGAGTGTCGCGCCCCACTTTTCGATTCGAGTCGAATCGAAAAGTGGGGCGCGACAGTTGGCGACTCCACTGGGGACTTCCTAAGTGGGTCCGAGCATTTGATTTGGCCATTCTTTTCCCTTTTCTACCCTTTTTATGCATAGCGTTTGGATATTAGGGTTGCATTTTTCCTTTTTAGGACTTTTTGCCTCACGCACGTACCAAACTACTCCCCACTCACGTATGTATGATTGGTTGTTTGGATGTATATTTTACTCGTTTTATCTCGCGCTTTGCATTGCATTTGGGTGGGGGATGTACCCTAGAGCCTCGCGTTGGTTCTTGATCCCTCCCCTCCAAACGAGCACTAGCATACGCGCATACGCTTTAATTATTTTTACCCCTCATTATTTTTCTTTTAGTGGCTTGTCACGCCACTCCACCCTATTAGGATTTTAGGCGACCCACTTGGACATGTGATCGTATCACGACGTGTGCGTAGCATGATCCGAGGGGTCACTCGATCTTCCGCTTTAAACTTTAGGTTGATAACCTATTAGTTTTTAGTCGAAGGTTGAGGATTTTTTTTAGATTCGCCCAGACGGGTAGCCGTAACACGACGTGTGCGTAGCAACGTCTGGGGAATCGCTCGTGCCACCGACAAAGAACTTTGGGATTGATGACCCTTGGTTTCTAAGTCTGAAGGCTCGGGGACCTGAGCTTATCGAGTCTAGATGCATTAGCGAACCTCAATCTCATGCATCCATGATAGCTTGCCTAGGGTAGAGTCAGCTTTATCCTAAGCTAGGGACACTATTCACGAGGGGAGGGGTCCAACCCCTTTTTCATTGCTTTATTTCTTTGATTGCTTTACAATGTGTTATGTGTACTATCAATTGCACTAACCATTCTTTTGTTTCTTGGCTTGCATTCATATGCCTTAGCGATAAGAGGCCCTTTTGGCACTCTTTTAGTGACTCACCTACTAGATAGCTCACATGTTTAAATTTCAGTTATTGCACTTAATTTTCAATGAGTACATTTCATTCTAGACCTTTTTCCCCTCGATGCATTATTCATGTCCTTTAGGTCGTATTTGTCACATATTTACATCGCTTTAATAAACTGGCATCATGCATAAACCCTAGAAAGGGAATGCCATTTAGGGGATCCCGTGTTAGGAATAAACCACCCCATGTCTCGGATATATAATCCAAATGAGACTTGCACGTTTACCTTTCTCGTACCATCCAAAGGGGTTGTGCACAAGGTAAGGTAGGATCCGATCATTTTCATAGAGTGATTTTTGGAATATGAGCATCTAATAATCACTTTTTGGCCATTTTATCAAAATTGGTAAAATTTCCTTGCGTAAAAGGACATTAATTTGAAGAAAATTCACAAATGATTCCTCCTATTGAGATGATAAATAAATTGAGGCCAAAATTTGATTTTAGAAGCTCATAGACTAATGCATCTCAATAATTTTGAAATCACCAATGGCCGGATGATTCAACCAATCCATTTTGCCGATTCATTCGATAAATCGTCATTTCATGTGACCAATTTACCCTTTTTAGGGTCATTTGACCAATTTACCTTTTTTAGGGTGATCCGGTCGATTTTGAATAAATTGACAATTCATTTGACCAATTTACCCTTTTTTAGGGTCATTTGGCCAATTTTTGAATAAATCACTAATTCAATTTCATTCATTTGGCCAATTTACCCATTTTTAGGGCAACCGAGCCGATTTTGAATAAATCAAGTTTCGTTCAATCTATTTGATCAATTTACCCTTTTTTAGGGTGATCTGATTAATTTTGGATAAATTAAATTTCATTCAATCCATTTGACATGTTTCCCTTTTTAGGGTAATTCGGTCGATTTTAAATAACTTGTCAATTTCATTCCATCCATTTGACCAATTAGGGTTTCAATGAAAAAAAATTCAAAATGGAAAACCTAGTCGATTTTGGAAAAACCATCCATTGCATTTGATTAGTTGGGATTTTTGGACCCGTGCTTCACTGAGAAAAGTTGTCAAAACGAATTCCAATCTCTTCGATAAGAAGTTCGTCAAGGTCAAACCCGTGCATTTTTGCAAGTTCTTGTATCGATCAAAAGTGATCAATCCCTTCGGACGAGGTCCTCATTTTGACAAACGTTTCTTCTCACTCCAAATTGGCCAATTTTTTTTCAAATCATTTTTCACTCAATCAATTGATCAGATCCATCAGGTATGGTATCGTGCCTACCCCAGAGGATTACATCATTCTAGGCCTACCCTTGGCACAAAAAGGGCTCCCCCATAGGACATGCATCCGATTTTTTTGGATAGTTACTAACTCTTGCCTTTTTCTTTTCCTTTTCTTTATTTTTATTTGGAATATCTAAGCAAGGGTTAAATCTAAAGACAATTCCTTTCAAAATTCTCAGGTAATATTTAAATATAGCTTCTCGTCGAAGCCCCATCATAACGCGATCCCGTAATCAAGCCCAGAGGAGTTGTGTAAACATGAGTTCACAACCGGAACAGTCAGATAGGTCTGCTACTACCGCTCAACCCGGGACTGCAAGTTCGGGGATTCAACTGACCGAAATGCTTACGAAGTTTGATGAAATGGCAACTGGAATGGCCACCCGAAAGAAATTAATCGATGAGCTTATCAGTAGTGGAGTTCAACCTGAGCCTGAACCCGTCAGTCAGCCGGAGCCAGAATCGTTTGGCATAGCCACGACCCAAACCACTTTTACTCCACCTTTCATTATTCCACCCGAAGCAACTTTCACCTATCCCACCATACATTTGCCATACACTTACCCTCCTCATCCTTCATTTTTTCTTACTCACACGCGAGGTCCACCACCCCAAATCACTTCAAATATACCACCTGAGCCACATACCTTTTATCACCCTGTTGCTGAGCCATTCCTACCAGACCATATTGTTCAAACCAAGGCAGAAATGGGGGAATCTTCTGCTCCCGTTGATATAAAGCTGCTCAAACGCCTTGACCGTTTTGATGAATTCATGAGAAAGAGTCAGGGTTTGAGCAAGCAAGGAGTGCTGGACTATGACGAGCTGTGTCTCTTTCCAAATGTTCAATTGCCTGAGGGATTCAAAACTCCGAAGTTCAACAAATACGATGGCACGGGCAACCCCAAGACACATCTCCGATTGTTCGCCAATAAATTGGGTAGGCCGGTGGATGATGAAAATTTACCTTTAAGGCTATTCCCAGAAAGTCTGGAAGGCGACGCACTTGATTGGTATTCGAATTTGAAGTCGGAGGAGGTGAAGACCTGGCTTGATCTGTCCAATGCTTTCATCAGACAATACGAGTACAACTGCGAGCTGGCTCCGACGCGAACCACGTTGGAAGGAACAAAAAGAAAACCATCTGAGGACCACAAAACCTATGCTAAGAGATGGAGGAAAATGGCTGCCAAGGTCGAGCCACCAATGACGGAGGACGAAATCATACGGACTTTCATTAAGGCACACGATCCCCCGTACTTTGAAGAAATTTTCCGCATGACTGGATGTTCGTTCGCCGCCATTGTCAATAAACTTGAGGAGTACGATGACTTCGTGAAAGCTGGGAAGATTGTTAATGTCTCTGCCCTCAAATCCCAGTTGGATGCTTTGCAAGGACAGGGGACTAGTGAGAAGAGCCCGCAATTTAAAAAGAAAGAGGGGGAAACTGCCTTCACCTGGAATCAAAACCCTGTCCCAAGACCCAGACCTCGACAATACCCTACCAACTCAAACCCTTACCCCTACTACTCAAATTCTCATCCTGTTTACCACACCAATATCACTCATCCTCGACCTCGCTCAAATTATGCCAACCCGCCTACAACCCCTTTCCAAATATCTCAACCAAGCTTTCAACAAGCTCGTCCTCGGCCTCCTTACCACCAAAGATTTCCCCCACCAAATAGACCCACCTACAACTATCCCCGACCCACTGAAACTTACAATCAAAGCCGTACCCGAACCTTCACCAACCTAGGCAGGCCTTTGGACCAAATGTATGAGCAATTGAAGGTTGCCAACAAAATAGGCGTGATTCCCCCTCCAACTTACCTTCATGGCATGCCTGCTGGGTACAATCCACATGCTATTTGTGCCTATCATTCGGGGGTACCTGGCCACTCAACCGCCGTTTGTAGGGCACTTAAGCACAAAGTCCAAGACATGATCGAGGCTGGGGAAATAGTGCTAAGAGGAAAGGTTGGACAAGGACCAAGTGTAAACACAAACCCCTTTCCCAAACATGAGGACACTTTAGAGGCATCCACTTCCAGTGACGAAATCTGAGAATCTTGAAGGCACGTTGCACCGTTGGATGGCCGAGTATTTTCCCTCTCGAAGGGATTTTTGGTAAATCTAGGGGTTGTTATTTACTAAATTTCACAAAAACTGTTTTTTGCATATGTGAATAGTTTAATGAAGGCATCTTTTGCAATTGAGTTTATCTTGTTTCCACTTTGATTTGGAGTTGCATGAAATGCATAATGTGTTTGATTTAATTATTGTCTTGATTCTTTTAAATTCTTTTAAGATGGCCAAAGGTGAAATTATTGACCCTCTGAATATCACTGTTCCGGAATCCGATGAAGCCGCACATTGAAAATCCCTTCATTGAGGAATCCCTTCACTGGAAAAATCCTTTCATTTGAAAATTCCTTCATTGATAAATCCCTTCATTGAAAAATCCCTTCATTGATAAAAATTCCTCCCCTACCAAGCTCGAAGCTGATTGGTTAGAGTAGGGTTACCAATGATTGATTCTAATTGATGAAAAACAGCTGAATGTCATAAAACATGACCTATGTCCGCCACCGATCTGCTGAAAAGGAAGCAAAGTGCTAAAGCGATGAAAGACGAAGTCGAAGGCAAATTTGTTTCAAATTGACAAAGCTTATTGGGTGTTCAAAGGTAGAGATGGAAGGACAGACATTCCCTCGACCTATCAACTCGGACATGTGTAAGAAGTTCTTTATTTTGATTATGCAAATTTCTTTTTGGAAATTGCGCAAGGGACGAGGCAAAAGTCAGGCCATCTTCCTTTCCAATCAAAACATTTATCCCTAGTCATCCCCTTTGAGCTATCAGAACAATAATTTTCGTTTGGCAACCCCTGAGAATTGCAAACCCCACACTGGGGCAAATTCATTTTGAAAATGCAAAAAAAAGAAAGGAAAAGAAAAAGAACCCCACACTGGGGCAAATTTAGTTTTGAAGAAAAAATGCAAAAAGTAAGAAGAATGCAATGAAGAAAATGAAAAAATCAAACTGGGGCAAAATTTTCCTCAGTTTCGTTCAAAATTGGGAAATAATTTCAAAATGATGCAATTTCAGGCTATTTCACACCCCTCTCATCAAAATTTGCTTTCAAGCCTCAACTTTTTTCGAACACCCCACCTGACTTCATTTCAAAAAGCCCAAAGTCCTGGCTTTCGTCATTTGCCGTATTTTCTATTGGAAGTTTGCTAATCAACTGACAAGTGATGTCCATAATGCCTTCGCCTAATCTTACAAGGGAAGCGCATTTCACTGATGTCAGCAACCTTCAGTTCATATTCCTGAGTCGATTATGGTTGAGTTTTTCCATTGTTCCTTAGGTGAAAACCCGAAAGAGCACCTCAAAAGAAAAGGAAAGAAAAGAAAAAGAAAAAGGAAAACAAAACAAAAGAAAAGGAGTGGGGGCAACCTTGGTGAAAACCCGAAAGGGCGCCAAGGTAGGATTTTGCAGCAAGCGAGCACGAGGAAGAACGGCTGGTGATTTGGTTCATTTGGATTTCTCCTCATTTTGTCATACTTCTGTCAATTTTGAATTCCAGAACAAAGATGTCCAGAGAATTGAATATGACATTTGTTGGCCAAAACTGTGTCATTTTGTAAAACATTCTTTTGCAAAGCTCATTTTTTCAAATTACTTGCATTCATGGCATTTTTGTAGAATTTAAGCACAAATGGTTATGTGTGCATTCTTGTATGACATGTGAATTTTCTTGCATATTTCTTTCTTTATCTTTGAATTTTGGTGAATAACAATCCCCGTGGTTTATTCGAAGCATACATGGGTTCAGTCATCTTCTGAAAAGGGTTAAGGTTCAACAAAGTCAGTTACGCAGACTTCACAATATGGCAAAGCTCATACCTGATCAGTGTGTAAATCGGAAAAGCTTTGAAAAATCCAACTCAGTCGGCTGCCGCAACAAAAGTTGATAAAGGCATCGAAAGACTCATGTTTACACGATTTCTCAAAAGGCAAACGGATCAAACGATGGTGGCAATTTCTTTGTTTTCTTTTCTTTTTGCAGAAAAACTGCATGCACAGATGAAAGTAATCACACCTCGCACTGGAGTCGGTGTCGGAAAGAGTCCTCCGGTGAACAAAGGCAGATTGAAAATGTCGCAAGCAAATTTCATCAAAAATGCAATAGCATGGCGATATGGAATCAACTCTGGACTCACATTGCAAAAATTCATCATACTGGGGCAAATTAATTTCTTGGAAAGATTTTCAAAAGTCAAAAGAAAAGCAAAAAGAAAAATCATCAATCAGAAATCAACACAAATTTTATCAAAAGCATTTTTCGGGTCAGTCCCATGATCGAAAGCATTTTCGGGTCAGTCCCATGATCGAAAGCATTTTCGGGTCAGTCCCACGATCAAAAGCATTTTCGGGTCAGTCCCATGATCGAAAGCATTTTCGGGTCAGTCCCACGATCAAAAGCATTTCCGGGTCAGTCCCATGATCAAAAGCATTTCCGGATCAGTCCCACGATCAAAAGCTTATTCGGGTCAGTCCCACGATCAAAAGTATTTCCGGGTCAGTCCCA
>NW_020861745.1:0-31117 GCF_003713205.1 Coffea eugenioides
AGAAGGAAGTGCTTTTGAGGAAAACTTCAAATGGGAATGATCAAAGAGATAGAAGTTCTCCCTTCAATTGTCTTTGCAATTTTTGAGTTGGATGACTCAAGAGGTTCATTGGCCTGGGTGTGTAGACTCTCATAATCAGTAATCCAACTATTGGGTAATAATTGGACTAGGTCTGACTTAGAAATCTGTCTTGGAACATGCGTGCAGGATGTTGAATTCTTCTCATCCACTTGAATAAGAAGAGCATCTTCACTTCCAAGAACCTTAAGATCAAGAGCATGATTCTGGACTCTATACACCATATGGTAATGAAGAGTTGCTGCAATTGCATCTTGAACTTGGTCCACACCAACAATTTGAACCTGTACTTTGAGAGCATCAAGAAGATGAGGCTCTGCTAAAGACATATTGAAATTAGGGAAAAGGGTGACAAACACAGTTCCAGCATTTAACGTTGTTTCCACAGTTGCAATACAAGCATGCTGATATTGTGTAAATCTGGTGTCCAGTAGTGCTACTCGAGCAACTACAGGGAGTCATTTTCTTCCATGAAATGATAGGGAAATCCTTATTGCTCCAAAATGTATGTGGGTATATCCTTGTTGTCTCCACTGCAAAGGAAAATCTTCGGGAATATGCAGAGTTATGAACTGTTCCTTTTTTGTAGCAGGGATTGGATGTTGATCGATTTTGGAAGCTTGAATATATTCCTTTACTCCTTTCGGATGATATTGTATTAAAGATTTAATAACCCGTGAAGGAGAGAAAGACTTTTTAGTAAACACAGTATAAGGATTAATAAGAGGCAACGAGGTAGGATTAACCACCTCAGGTTCAATAGACACTTCATAGAGATAATCTAATTTACTACTATTAGTTTTATTTAATGAAAGTCCACTAGACATAGATACAGCAGATGAACTAGATGAAGCCATAAATATTAAATACGAAAAACTTTAAGAGCTTGGGTAATTACAACACGACTATTCTTTTTCTTTTCTGATTCTTGTGTGGCTAACTCTTCTCGTTCAATAACAGAAAGACGATGATAAAGCATATCAATTCTAACTTGTCTACTAACTATAGTATAAGTCATAGGATGTAAAACCTCAGCAGCATCTTTTTGGTCTTTTTCATAAATATCTATAAAGAGCAAACAATTTTCTTTAGTAAAATTATCATAAGCACACCAATGATTACCTTCAAAGATACGATCACGAATATGTTCATACCAAGCATTATAGTTACTATGTAATTCTAACCATTGCATATTAGTATAATATTCATTCACAATATTCATGCAAAATAACAGATGATAAAATTGATAGAATAATGTTACTGTTTCTCCCAAGGGTATGGCTCTGATACCACAAGTAGCCTGGGCCAGGGATCCAGCTGCACTGCTCCTAAAAGCTTAAGCTGTTAGGGCCAGCCTCCCCCTGACTTAAGTACCGTGGCCACTCCTAACCAACCTTCGATGTGGGACTACTGTTCCCCTTCTTGGCGCATCCTGCCTCGGGTACTTTTCAACCCCCAACCGAAGGCGCTGGCTCTGATACCATAAGTAGCCTGGGCCAGGGATCCAGCCGCACTGCTCCTAAAAGCTTAAGCTGTTAGGGCCAGCCTCTCCCTGACTTAAGTACCGTGGCCACTCCTAACCAACCTTCGATGTGGGACTACTGTTCCCCTTCTTGGCGCATCTTGCCTCGGGTACTTTTCAGCTCTTACCTCTATCCACCAAAATGTCTCAGAGGTATCCCAACAGGTAAGTACACTTGGTACTTCCGTTAATCATTTGAATACTTCAGTAAATTCCCAAAAAGAAGAAGTATAAAAAATGATTAGTGTTCTTGAACAAAGGCTTGCTAGTCTTAAATATGAGTCACCCTTAAATGCGTCTTCTTTAGCAAATTTTGTTTTAAATCAAGAAAAGGAGACCAAGTTTCTCCAAAGACAAATTGCTACTTTGAAAGAAACAGGAGAAGTTCCAAAATATGATGTTGGACCGTCAGAACCTCCTCCACAGGTAAGTTCTGGGTTTGGAGCAATTCCTTTGAGGAATTGGCCTACCCCTTTTTATTTTGGAAATGTTACTACTCCTAATCCTTCAGTCTTCTTTCCAGATCAACCACAACCAGCTTCAAAGAAACCTTTTGATATTGCTGAAGTTCTTCGAGAATATCGAAGAAATAAAAAAGCTCAAGCAAAGAAAGAAAAAGAAAATCAAAGAATTGAAGCTGAACAAAAGAAGCAAGAAGAGGAAAGACAGAGAAAGCAAAAACAGGCTGCACCAAAAACTTCTTTGATGTATACAGTACAATCTAATCCTATTTTTTCTGTTCAACAGGAACAAAAGGCCATTGAATCTACTAAAGTTTATGAAAATCCTTTATCTTCAATGCTAGAGGATCTTCATCAAGATTCGATTCCCTGCCTTACTACTTCCAAAGCTGACACTATTTCAGACCAGTCCCAAAGCTCAGATATTGAGGATGAAAGCTCTAAGGATACTTCACAATCTTCTGAATCTGAATCAAAATATGAATCTCCAGATTCAACTGAATTCTCTAATGAGGACAAGGAAAAGATTCCCCTTATTCTTATGAATTCTGAAGTTGTTGAAGAACCGGAATCCGAAACAGAGGGAGAAACATCAACCAACAGGCCTCCTCCAAGACAAGATTTTCCAAAAGCAAAAGGAATACAATTATTTTCAATTGACAATATTCCTGCTGGAAAATGGGAAGCAAAATTCCAAGAATTTCATGCTTATCTCATTTTGAAATCTTATCCACTTTTAAAGTGGAATGATAATGTTGTTCAGATACCTTGAATCTTCCACTAGCAAAACCACAACAATGCCTTTGTCCATTAAGATCTTCTTCAAGTAAAATAGCTCCCCAGTACTTGTCACTGGCATCTGTCTGTAAAATCTTTTTTCCTGTGGAAGGAATGAATAGAGTAGGAAGACCCAAGAGGGTTTCCTTTAATTTTTGGACTGCTTTGGTTTGAGACAATCCCCAAGGAGGAGGATCTTTCTTGAACATTTTAGTCAAAGGACTAATATGCTTAGAAGCTTTGGGAATAAATTCCCTCACATAGTTGACAACACCAAGGAATTGTTGTACCTATTGTTTTGACAAATTTTCTTCTAGAAAATCTTTAACAGATTGTCCAACATGTTGTTCAGGTGTACAAGTTCCATTAGAAATTTTCATTCCTAGAAATGAAATTTCTTTTGTTGCCAAAATCATTTTCTTTTCAGAAATCATTATACCATATTGCTTGACCAAATCATGAAATTGATTAAGCAATCTGATATGTTCATCCAAAGAATGGCTGAAAAGAAGAATATCATCAATATAGATGAGTACTGTATGCAAGATAGGCTGGAAAATCTTTATCATGGCTTTCTGAAAAAGTGATGGTGCCGTTTTGAGACCAAAAGGCATCACCTTCCATTGATAATGATGATTTGGAATGCAAAATCCAGTTTTATGCCTATCTTCAGGATAAATTCCTAATTGCCAAAATCCAAATTTCAAATCAAATTTTGAAAACCATTTTGCTCTTTCCTGACCAGACAATATTTTGCAGAAAATATAAACATCCTTCATTTGATGTTTATAGGAGATGTCAAAGAAAGCCGAGAAACTAAGAGAAAAGAGTTTTTTCAGATGAAATGTTTATCTTACGATCGGAAAGACATAAATAAGCATTTCAAAAGAATGACTAAACTTTTTTATACTCTTGGTGCAGATATCAATCTCAAACAGGATTTATAAGTTCTCTGCCAAAGTCACTTGTTGAAGGAGCTGGAATATACATCCATAATAAATATGGATCCATCCTTAATCTCACAACAGGCCAAATGAGATAGGCCGTGTTATTAGCTCTTGATGATCTATGTCATAACTGAAAGGCTATCCGAGAATATCTCAAAGGAGTTTCCATGGCATGTTCCATCCCGAAGTCACTTGGACACTTTGCGAGTTTCCATGGAGTTTGTCTTCTAGGAACTAAATCTCTTTGGTATCAATTCATGGAACAATGTCCATTCAAATCTGTCCGCGCCATTGGAGGATTCATTCGAGCTCATCTTAAAAGTGAAATTCCAGATTCTACTTCTTGTTCTTTACCTATGGTTCATTCATCACCTTTGCCTTATTTTGAGCATGTTACTAGCACTAACTCTTGTTGCTCTTATGTAGGTGTTGATGAGAAGTGTAAAGGACTAGCACTGGAATCTCCAGTTGAATCAATTGGTGGAAGGAATATTGAAGTGTCAAAGGGAGTTTTCTCATTTAAATCTTATTCTACACCTTCTTACCATTTAGTTAATAATGTCCCATTCTTTCTTTATCCGATTTCTGAATTGTTTCAAGTTGAAGGTTATTTTGTGTTTGTAGGTTGTAAAGCTGTCCAAAATTTTCCAACTATGACTAAAGAGTTGCAACCTGATTTCCTGCTTGTTCCAGCTGCATGTTGCGCGAATGCATGTGATTCGTATGGAGTGAACTTCACTTCATTACTGCCGCTTATGTTGGGTAATGCACACAAGTGTGTCAATCAAGTTCCGAATGCTATCCTTACCTCACTGGTTCGTGCTTCTAGGGACGTGCAACCCGATTGGTTCAATATTCCACCTCCAGATAGGCAAGTTGTGCCAAATCAGCGACCACCAGGGAAGAATCATACCACCTTGAACAACCCGATTCGGAATTTCTCTAGCTCCTATGAAGATCCTTATCCTGTGCATGAGAATGGGAGGCTGTTGCACAATTGTATGCCTATGACCACTAACTATGAGATTTATTGTGTAGGTGACAATATGACAATCCATGGCCGAAGGCTGATTAGAGAGCTTTGGATTGCTACTTGGAATTTTCACGAGCCTTACACAAGCTCTTTCCTATCTTGGCTGATGTGTGCACGAACCTTGGCCCACGCAATGGCCCAATCCGAGTTCCATTGGGCCCAGTCACATGTCCACGGGCCAAGCAATTCAGGGAATCACTCCAAGCCCTTGTACGGAATGTTCAAGACCAAGAAGGAGTTCATCGAGACATTGAAGGCTTAGAAGGTGATAACCCAGTTGTCTACACGATGATCCAAGCCCATGAAGAGAGCCCGTGAAGAGCCAAGTGGGCTATGGCCGATTAGGCCTTAGTGTTAGGAGTCTTAAGTTTAGATTAGTCCTTTTGTTAGCCATGGATTCGGCCCACCTTTGTCTAAGGATGGCCGAACCACTAGGCCTTCTTTATTGAGTCCATGGATCGGCCCACCTTGTCCAAGGAGTGGCCAACCATCTAGCTTTTCGATATTAGGGTTTAGGGTTTCATTAGTATTTGCCTATATAAAGGCTTGCTTTGTAAGGTTTAAGGTAGCCGTTTTATGATAATAAACTTGTTCTTGTTTCTCTTAGATGGAGAGTACAATTCCGTTACTTGCATTGGCAAGGGTTCTTGAGCAATCTCGTGATCGTCCTTGATTGTTCTACCGACCTATTCCCCTGGAGTATTCACCTTCATCGGAGTGTCGTCTACCACCTATGTCAAATCGTGTCGTCCGTTTGACTCTAGGTTCCGCAAACCAAGCGTTGGACAACCTCGCTAGATCCTTGGCCAAACGTGCTACGTGTCTCGAACGTGTGGATCGAGGAACGTATCAGTTGGCTTCAGAGCTTTGGTGGAGGTATCTTCCGTTATATCCGTAGTTTGTCTTAATTTCCTTAATTTTTTCCGCTGCCTTGTTTAAACAAAAAACAAAAATTCTGTTCGTGTTTACAACTTGTTTCAAAAAGAAAAAAAAAATTCTGGTCATTGTTTGTTGTTGAAGTCGAGTCCAAATCTGTCCGTTTGTGCCTGCCTTGTTCTTACAAAAAAAAAAAAAAAAAAAAACCGTCACTGTTCATCGTACTGTTCACCGTCACTGTTCATCGTCACTGTTCACCGACACTGTTCCTGGTACTGTTCATCCGAACACAAAATCTTTTGGGTGTGTTATCTCCTTTGTGTTGTGTCTAGTTTGTTGATAATTTCTGTCCACAACTTGTTTCTTGCGTTGAGTCGTTTGTTGCATCAAAAAAATTCTGGTCGTTGGTGTTTCAACATTGCTCCCAACTCTGTCTCGTTAGTTGGTTGTCGCTTGGGCAGCAAGAACAATAACGTGACGGCTGCTAGGGTTTCCTTATCTTGCTAGGGTTTCCTTCTCTTGCTAGGGTTTTCCTTACGGCTAGGGTTTTCTACTTGCGGCTAGGGTGTCTACTTGCGGCTAGGGTTTTATTTGCGCTAGGGTTTCTTTGTTTTCACTTGGAGACTCTCCTATATTCTCTCCTATATTTTAGGAACACTCTCCTACATTCTCTCATCCATTTTAGGAAACTTGCCTACTTTCTCTCATCCATTTTAGGAAACTCTCCTATAAATCTCTCATCCATTCAAGGAAACTTTCCTATAATCTCTCATCCATTCCAGGAAACCTTTCCTAAATTCTCTCATCCATTTTTAGGAAACTTTCCTAATTTTTTTGGAAACTTTCCTAAATTCTCTCATCCATTTTTTGGAAATTTTCCTAAACTCTCTCATCCATTTTTTTGGATACTTTCCTAAATTCTCTCATCCACTTTTAGGAAATCTTCCTAAACTCTCCCATCCATTTTTAGGAAACTTGCCTAAAATTCTCTCATCCATTTTTTAGGACCTTTCCTATATTCTCTCATCCACTTTAGAAACCTCTCCTATATTCTCTCATCCACTTTAGGAAACTCTCCTATATTTTCTCCTAGTTTTAGGAACACTTCCCTACACTTTCTCCTACATCTTCGTGATTACTCTTGAGGAAGAAGTTGGTGACAATTACTGGATTTTTACGGCATTTCTCAATTACTCGGTCCGACAAGTAAAGGAATTTTGATAAGCTTATTTGAGTGCTTTGAGTGATACACGAGTGATGAGTACATACACGTGAGCTTGTGTGCGGGAGGAAAATTCCTTTTCTTTGCTAACCATTTTTGCAGGTCACATAATCATGCCTAGGGGAGTTGCCTCTTACTCATACAACCAAGAATTCTTGGAGAATGAGCCTCTCAAGAGGAGGGGTTCCAAGCAGACTACTCTCAAGTACTCTAGTTCCATGCCATCCAGTTCACAACGTGGGTATCATTCACTCCGGGAGGAGATGCAACGCCACCGTGCTTTGTGTGTATATGAAAGGTATAAACAAGATTGTGATGAGTATGAGAAGGAGCACCGCAGTTTGTGTAGAGCATCTAAATCAAGGTCAACTTCAAGCAAACGAGGTGCATCTAAGGAGTGTCTTGACAATCAAGACGAGGAGTTTGAGAATTCTCGAATTGAGTCAAAGCTTCGTGAATCAAAGGAAAAATTCCGAAGTCGGACTAAAGCATTGATTGATGACATGATGGAAAGACTTAGCCAAGTACTGGATTCACACTTGGAGCAACTTAACCATGTGCCAACCGGTGGTAATGAAGGAAAAATTCAGTCTAGTCCCTCGTTGATTGAAGAGCCACGTACGAATGAGTTGCTACCGAGCCGTGAACAGGAGCTAGCCAATAAAAATCCGAACTCAAGTGCAATGAATGAACAAATGTCCAAGAAGAATGAAGTGGGAAAAGGCAAGAATAATTTGGCCTTATTGCTGAGTAAAGAGGAGAAGTTGGCCATGTTCGCAAAAGTTGAAAGTGTGGACTTTTTGTTTGCTAACAAGCTAACATGTGTTGTGTTTAGTACCTCTTCTTTTGTGCAGATTAAACAAAGTCAAGTAGAGTTGGTCATGGCATGTTCCATTCCGAAGTCACTTGGACACTTTGCGAGTTTCCATGGAGTTTGTCTCCTAGGAGCTAAATCTCTTTGGTATCAATCCATGGAACAATCTCCATTCCAACCTGTCCGCGCCATGGGAGGAGTCATTCGAGCCCATTATTTTGACGAGAAGTATTGTAAAGCTATCCAAAATTTTCCAACTACGACTAAAGAGTTGCAGCCTGATTTCATGCTTGTTCCAGCTGCGTGTTGCGCGAATGCATGTGATTCGTATGGGGTGAATTTCACTTCATTCCTACCGCTTATGTTGGGTGATGCCTGCAAGGGTGTCAATCAAGATCCGAGTGCTGTTCTTACCTCACTGGTTCGTGTTTCTATGGATGTGCAACACGGGTGGCTCAGTGTCCCACCTCCAGAGTGGCAAGTTGCGCCGATTCAGTGCCTAGGGCTGAATTACACCACCTTGCACAACCAGGTTCGAGGCTTTTCTAGTTTCAATGAACATCGTTATGAAGTGCATGTGAATGTCCGGGTGCGAAGGCTAATTAACGAGCTTTGGGTTGCAACCTGGAACGTTCACAAGCCTTATACACGTTCCTTCCTACCTTGGAGAATGTCCTTGTTTGAGAACCCTTTGAAGCTGACTAAGAGACATGTGCACCAAATTATCTTAATCATAACATATGCAAGTATCCTTCAATCTAAGAGGGCCAATATGTGGAGACTTGGGTGTCACACTACCCACCCTCATTAGTATCATTCATCTCCATCCAGATTTGAGGACAAATCCTTCTCAAGAGGAGGGGACTGATGTGTGCACGAACCTTGGCCCACGCAATGGCCCAATCCGAGTTCCATTGGGCCCAGTCACATGTCCACGGGCCAAGCAATTCAGGGAATCACTCCAAGCCCTTGTACGGAATGTTCAAGACCAAGAAGGAGTTCATCGAGACATTGAAGGCTTAGAAGGTGATAACCCAGTTGTCTACACGATGATCCAAGCCCATGAAGAGAGCCCGTGAAGAGCCAAGTGGGCTATGGCCGATTAGGCCTTAGTGTTAGGAGTCTTAAGTTTAGATTAGTCCTTTTGTTAGCCATGGATTCGGCCCACCTTTGTCTAAGGATGGCCGAACCACTAGGCCTTCTTTATTGAGTCCATGGATCGGCCCACCTTGTCCAATGAGTGGCCAACCATCTAGCTTTTCGATATTAGGGTTTAGGGTTTCATTAGTATTTGCCTATATAAAGGCTTGCTTTGTAAGGTTTAAGGTAGCCGTTTTATGATAATAAACTTGTTCTTGTTTCTCTTAGATGGAGAGTACAATTCCGTTACTTGCATTGGCAAAGGTTCTTGAGCAATCTCGTGATCGTCCTTGATTGTTCTACCGACCTATTCCCCTGGAGTATTCACCTTCATCGGAGTGTCGTCTACCACCTATGTCAAATCGTGTCGTCCGTTTGACTCTAGGTTCCGCAAACCAAGCGTTGGACAACCTCGCTAGATCCTTGGCCAAACGTGCTACGTGTCTCGAACGTGTGGATCGAGGAACGTATCATTGGCGCATGTCCTTGTTTGAGAGCCTCATGAAGTTGACCAAACAACATTTAACCTGGCTCGTGACCTTTCATTTGTTCCCAACGTGGCTGACCTCCAAGCACACTATCGATTTGAGGTGTCATACTACTAACTCTTGTTAGTATCATTCATCCCCATCTAGATTTGAGGACAAATCCTTCTCAAAGGAGGGGACTGATGTGTGCACGGATCTTAACCCAAGTAATGACACCCAGTTCAAGTTCCATTGGGCACAATCACACGAGCACGGGCCAAAAGCTTCAAGGAGTCACTCCAAGCCCTTGTGCAAAATGTCCATTGTGATGCCCCGAAAGAAGGAGGGTTTTCATTTTACATAGATCTTGGTTGGACGAGCGAAGGAGCGCAGCTTTTGAATTTGGAAAAGAAGAAAGAATTTTGAAAAAAGTGAAATGGGCCAAATCCGGCCAGAAACTGGCCGGATTGCCTTGCAGTTTTGAAAAAAAAAAAGAGTTTGGCCACTGCCTCGAATCCGGCCGGAAATCTGGCCAGATTTCGGCCGGATTCTGACGTGGCAGCTTCGGCAGCCACTTTTGACCAACTGTTTTCCTTGATAAATATCTTGTTTTGGCTGCTTTTGCTCTTCATTTTCCACCCTCCTTGGCCGGCTGTTTTGGAGAGAAAACAAGAGAGGAAAAACTCCATTTTTCCCCTTTGATTTCCTTCTTTAAATCTTGAGATTTTACCAATAGTTTTAGAAGATATTTCACACAAGGGCTCACTAGGGTGGTTTAAATCTTTTGATGGATTGATTTTGGATGGGAAGCTCTAAGTTGATAGCTTTCTTGAATTTGAGGTAAGTTGGATAAACAAGTTCCCTTTTGTTCTAATATTGGTTAATTGGTGGTTTGTGGTGATTAAATGTGTTGTATTGTGGAGTATTAAATGGGTTGAAGGAGTTTATGATAATTTTCTGATTTATTGGATATTTTTCTGATTTTATATGATTAGGATTAGTTGGCTCGGATTGATGGATTGAGATAGTGTTAATTGGAGCTTGTATGCGTTAAATGCAATCGTTGCGGAAAATTTCCATTTGTGGTGTGAATTTCCGGTTTCTAGGGTTTTATTTGTGGTTTTTCTAATGGTTGGCTTTAAGCTTCTAATTGGCTTGATTGAAGGGGAATTGTGGCCCTAATTGGATATGTTTTATCGTTGATGAACTGTAGGTGCAATTGGGGTTAAGTACTATATGATTTGGTGATTGTTTGTAGGTTGGAAAACTAAAGAAATTTAGGGGAAGTACTGTCCGAACTTTGAAAAGGGCTTGATTGCTTTGCGTTTGTGATCTAAGACTTGGATTTGTGTAAGGCAATGATATTTGACGGATGGTTCCTGAGCCGTGGAGGTGAGTGACCTCAAACTATTTCCAACGCTATTTATGAACCGTTTCTTGTATTATTTACTCGATTGCATATCATGCGTGCTTGCATGTGAATTCATAACATGATTTGGCTTCAATGAGTTCTTGAGAAGTCTTGTGCTGAACACCAATGTCTCTACCACTATTTACTGTTCATCTAGAGCACCAACGGGCTCCCTATTACTGAGTGAGTGTTAAATGATCATTTTGAGTGTTGGGTGTTTAAGTGCAATGAGTTCACTGGCTCACGAGAGCAATAAACGTATATTTGATTACTGATTCATGACATCATTGAAATGAATTATTGAGAAACTGATTGATGACTGCTTTTACTGGTTACTCGCTGAGCTTTTAGCTCACCCCAAAACTATTTTATTCCCCTCCACAGGACTTGAAGCGACGGAAGCATTGGTATTAAAGTGTTCTATGTGAATGGTCGGATTATCTCCTGTACCGTTGAAGTTTTAGTTCGATCTTGTGTAATATTTGAGACTGCGATTGTACTTGTATTTATATGAGAACTGAGGACCTTCGTCTTATTCGGGAAAGTTGTATTGCGTTGATCTTTTAAGGTTTTAGTTGTTAGTGTAATTGATTAGTTTCCGCTTCGCTTTTGATATGTAAATTGGAACATTTGCTGTATATTTGAGATTTATCTTGTAATTTATTTGAGGACTGTAGTGATCGACTGAGTCCCGGCGAGAGCTGGGCAGGCGGCCCGCCGAACCCTCTGGTTCGCCTTAGGGGGAGGTGGGGCTGTCACACCTGCCCAGCTCTCGCCAGGACTCGATCGCTCTCATTAAGTGAAATAAGATATAACCTCGAGACTAAGCGAAAAAAAATTCCCAAACTTGAAACATATACTTACATTCATATCCATCTCAAACAAAAATACAATCCCAATTAGAACAAAAGCTTTAAGATCGTACTACATCCAACCTTATCCAAGCACTAGCGCGAGAACAATAAAAAAAATAAAATTTCAAAAAACTAGACCAAGCTAGTCTGCACAGGACTCACGCCCTCGCTCGCATCCCCTGTAAGGAAAACAAAGCTAACGGAATGAGCTAAAAGCCCAGTGAGGTTCCATACACATAGCCAAATAATTAAACAAGGATATTAATCGTGTAATAACAAGTAATGCAGAAAACATTTACAATATAAAGTAATGATAATACATTCATTAAAAGGATACATGCTTACATGGAGCCCTTCGTTCATTCATTTCACCAACCATTTCCTTATTCCTCCAGCATTAAAAGTAATTTCATTTGTAAGTGAAAACCCCTCCATTGTTCTTGCCATTCATTCATTCATTTCATTTTTCCCCTACTGGACACTGGTCACTCTCCACCAGACTTCTTGGTCATACTCGAGTATACTAAACATTAACCCAGGGTCACCAATCGCCCGACCGAGTCCGCTTCTGGCTCGAGTCGACCGGCAACGAAGGGCAAGGGCCCAGTTCAGACAAAAGGCTTACATTCATGTACAAGTAATATTTAAACATTTAATCATTTAATCATTGTAAATTTCACATTCATTTAGGTCGAGTGCGATAAAGTACACAGTGGCCTAGCAAAATTCATTTTTAGAAATCATTGAAAACATTTAACATTTAATCCAACATTCACAAATAGTCACATAGTCATAACAATCCACATAGTCATTGGAAACATAACGTACAAAGAACACTCATCTATTTAAGCAAAATAACGTCCAAAGTTTCCTTCCGGATAATACCCTCAATCACCAAGGAACCTTAATAATAACCAAGAGAAAATATTACAGTTAAACCATCCAAAATTTAGGTGAACCAAAGAAAATCCGAATAACTACTAAAACAAAGTATAACTATAGTTTTGGAAGTGAAAATAGTACATTTAAACCAAAGGACATAAGTAAAATATTTGTAAAACTTACGGTCGCTCGTAAAACTTTGAAATCTCCATTTGAGTCGAATAAATGAAGAAGACGTATTTCTATTAGTCGTAAATTTCATTTTTCCATCGGTACAAGTTTCGGCCAGATTCTAACTTATATACCTCTAATAAAGAAGACTTGAATACCTTAGATGATTCAAGTTAGTTTCATCCTCAACCCTTACTCAAGTTGCGAGTACATCTACCTAGCTCTCGAGTTCAAATTTGGGCAGCACGCCCTTTGTATTTACCTATTTTTCAGCCATTTATGGCTTCATTATTTTCCTCAATCAGCCCCCAAAATCACACACAAATAGTCTCATTACAATAGCCGTTCAATAGGCTAAAAGTCATTCCATTACAAAACCAAGCTAGAAAAGTGACCGGAAATAATGTTTAAAGTAAAGAACAAAATGACAGGTTTGACGTCTTATACCGTTTCGAAGCTAAGACAAAGGGCTACAACTTTCGTGTTTTGACCAACTGCTGATTTAATATGGATCAAGGTGAAAAACGAAGCCAGAATGATGAAATGTCAAAACTGTCCGCAAAACTCTACCTATGGAAGTCAAGGGTATTTTTGTCATTTCGCGTACTACAACTTTCATGTTTTAAGCTAAGCCAAATTCGGTCTCCATCATGGCCGAATGAAACTGGTCAGAACAGGATAGTACAAAAATTTAAAGCTGGAATTAATGCACATAAGCTGGTAAATTTCTTTAGACAAATAAAACTAGCACCAAAACACTAGATTTTTCACATATCAAAGCTAGTAAAACATGGCCAACCATTAATTATCACATGAGGGCAGAAAATTCTCTAAGAAAACTAAAAATCCACATATCACCACTTCTAACCAATAAATATTGCATAAAACTACCAAAGTGGCAACCACAAGCCACTAATTTACAACTACTAGGAACAAAGAAGGATGTTCTTATCAAATTACCTTGGAACCTCAAGGAAAATGGTAGTTTAGTCTTTCCTCCTCCAAAATAACTCCACCGAAGCCTTTAAACTTCCCTAGAGAGCACTTGTATGGTGTAGTTTCCAATTTGGTTGGTTAAAACTCAAGATTTGAGCAAGTTTGGAAGCTAGAAAATGAAGAACCTTTCCTTGTTTTTCTCCTTAGAGCAGCCGGCCAAGACAAAGAAAATGGGAAAGAAATTGGGTTAAAATTTGGTTTTAGGAAAGTGAAATAATCCTAGTCAAAGTCCAACCTCTAATGGGTGGTGACACTTGGCCCTTTAAATGTTTAAAGCTTATCTTCTTTCTCCCAATGGTTAATCTATCTAACTACCCTCTAATCATCTCCTAGCACCTTGCAAAATAATATCACTTAGCACAAAAATCACTTAGTCATCAAAATTTTATCGCACTAGCGGGTCCCATGTCTATAATGCACTTCAAATTTAACGTACACTAACTTATACTAGAAAAATGATTTAAAATTGTACTTACTTATAAAAATGCATAGAAACTTTAATATTTTAAAGGGAAGTATAAAAATGTAGGCAAAAATAAAATAATACCTAGAAAATGTGAAAATTTTCGGGTTCTCACACTCTTTCCCCCTTAAGAAATTTCGTCCTCGAAATTTTTACCTTTCGTTGCTTCAGATGACCTCGGAGCTTGTTGCTAGTCTACGGCATATACCTGTGTTAGTACTTTTGTTCGGTTTCCTCTTTCATTAGTTTGTTTCGGTTTGGTTCTACCCACTTGTTGAGTACTATTCTCTCGTGGCTTTTTTTTCGGGTAATTGCTAAGTCGATGATTGCTACTCCCACAAATCAAACACATTCGCCCTTTCATCCAGCAATCATTCTCAGTGTGATTTGCCTTCCCACATTATCCACAGGCCACGTGGGAAGCCACTGTTTGGCCTTCTCGAGAAATCCCTCTTGTCCTCTTTAACTGTCTTTTATAGATCCTTCATCTAGTACTCCTAATGTCCATGGTGGATGAGGTAAATGGTTCACTTTTTGCACTTTGGAGGGCGTTATCTTTTCTCTAGGTTCCTCAGGTATGCTACTAGATGCACCTTTTTTTGGCGTTTGAAAAGATTTTACTTGTGCTTTCGCATCCTCAATTCTTTGTGCTTTCTCAAGAGCTTCCATAAAAGTATTAACTTGAACCGCCTCTAAAGCTTCCTGGATTTCCAAATTCAAGCCTTGTATGAACCGTCTTACTCTCCTTCGCTCTGTAACCACTAATTCGGAAGCGAGCTTAGACTGTTTAGTAAATTTAGTCTCATATTTGGCCACACTCTGTGTTCCCTGACGCAATCCAATAAACTCATCCTCTCTCCTTTCTTGGACTAAAGGTGGGAGGTACTTCTCGTTAAATTCCCTTATAAAGTTCACCCATGTCCATGCAGTCTGTTCTCTCTCCCACTTTGCCCTAATAACATTGCACCATGCTCGAGCCAGTCCTTCGAATTGGAATATAGCAAAGTTCACCTATCTTTGCTCCGTGTAGTTCAAGGCTGCGAAGATGTTAATCATTGCCTCTAACCACTGTTCAGCTACATCTAGATCAGGCCCTCCAAGGAATTTAGGAGGTACAAATTTTTGAAACCGCTCCAGAGCCCTATCCTCTCCTATCTCGGGATTCTGGGGTTGATTCACTGGCATTTGACCTTGTTGATCTACCAATCGCGCTAGGGTATTTGTCATTTGTTGGATCGCCGTTGCTATTTGGTCTCTTGCCTCAACCCTCGGCCCACGATCTTGCTCAGCTGCTGTTTCTCTTTCATTTCTTGGTTCTTGAGCTTACCTAGCCCCACGGCCCCGACTAGCTCCACGTCCGCGATTACGTCTCCCCTCCATACCCTTTTTCTCTTTTTTTTTTTCAAAAGGTGATTTAGTATGTAACAAAGTAAATTGACTAAAATAACAAGATATAACACACCAAATTCACAAAGCTACATATCAAGTTGAACAAAAACCAAATCAAGTACGGCAAATACTATACACGTAAGTATTAACATACCCCAAGCCAAATACATACGGTAGCAATACAGAGGCAAAACAAAAAAAACACGACATACCGTTCCACACTCGATTAAAATATTCCCCGTCCCATCTCTCACTTCTCTCACTATCCAAACTAGACATCTGTTAACCCCTGGTACTTACTCTCACCAAACATTAGCCCATTCCTGTTCCCCGCAATAAAGATCGCAAGTCCTTAGTATTGCCCTCAACTCCCGCTTACTCGAGTACAAGAATCCGAGATAATTCACCACTCGAGTTGGCCAGTCCCAAGAGTAAATTATCTACAATCGAGATTCCTACCTGACATACATATCTATTGTCTTCAAGTACCATGAGAAAGATTTAAGACCTATAACAATTCATGATTCATAGCTTATGCTCAAAAGAGCACTTAATCCTTCATACTTATTCACAAAATCAGGACCAGAACACCACTTGGCCCAAGCTCACTCCGCGCAGAGACCACGCGAAGTGGCTCTAATACCACCTGTGACAGCCCCACTTTCCCCTAAGGCGAACCAAAGGGTTTGGCGGACCACCTGCTGTGACGCCCCGAAAGAAGGAGGGTTTTCATTTTACATAGATCTTGGTTGGACGAGCGAAGGAACGCAGCTTTTGAATTTGGAAAAGAAGAAAGAATTTTGAAAAAAGTGAAAGGGGCCAAATCCGGCCGAAAATCCGGCCAGTTTCTGGCCGGATACCTGGCCGGATTGCCTTGCAGTTTTGAAAAAAAAAAAGAGTTTGGCCACTGCCTCGAATCCGGCCAAGAATCCGGTCGGATTCTGACGTGGCAGCTTCGGCAGCCACTTTTGACCAACTGTTTTCCTTGATAAATATCTTGTTTTGGCTGCTTTTGCTCTTCATTTTTCACCCTCCTTGGCCGGCTATTTTGGAGAGAAAACAAGAGAGGAAAAATTCCATTTTTCCCCTTTGATTTCCTTCTTTAAATCTTGAGATTTTACCGATAGTTTTGGAAGATATTTCACACAAGGGCTCACTAGGGTGGTTTAAAGCTTTTGATGGATTGATTTTGGATGGAAGCTCTAAGTTGATAGCTTTCTTGAATTTGAGGTAAGTTGGATAAACAAGTTCCCTTTTGTTCTAATATTGGTTTATTGGTGGTTGGTGGTGATTAAATGTGTTGTATTGTGGAGTATTATATGGGTTGAAGGAGTTTATGGTAATTTTCTGATTTATTGGATATTTTTCTGATTTTATATGATTATGATTAGTTGGCTTGGATTGATGGATTGAGATAGTGTTAATTGGAGCTTGTATGCGTTAAATGCAATCGTTGCGGAAAATTGCCGCTTGTGGTGTGAATTTCCGGTTTCTAGGGTTTTATTTGGGGTTTTTCTAATGGTTGGCTTTAAGCTTCTAATTGGCATGATTGAAGGGGAATTGTGGCCCTAATTGGATATGTTTTATCGTTTACGAACTGTAGGTGCAATTGTGGTTAAGTACTATATGCTTTGGTGATTGTTTGTAGGTTGGAAAATTAAAGAAATTTAGGGGAAGTACTGTCCGAACTTTTAAAAGGGCTTGATTGCTTTGCGTTTGTGATCTAAGGATTGGATTTGTGTAAGGCAATGATATTTGACGGATGGTTCCTGAGCCGTGGAGGTGAGTGACCTCAAACTATTTCCAAAGCTATTTATGAACCGTTTCTTGCATTATTTACTCGATTGTATATCATGCGTGCTTGCATGTGAATTCATAACATGATTTGGCTTCAATGAGTTCTTGGGAAGTCTTGTGCTGAACACCAACGTCTCTACCACTGTTTACTGTTCATCTGGAGCACCAACGGGCTCCCTATTACTGAGTGAGTGTTAAATGATCATTTTGAGCGTTGGGTGTTTAAGTGCAATGAGTTCACTGGCTCACGAGAACAATAAACGTATATTTGATTACTGATTCATGACATCATTGAAATGAATTATTGAGAAACTGATTGATGACTGCTTTTACTGGTTACTCGCTGAGCTTTTAGCTCACCCCAAAACTATTTTATTCCCCTCTACAGGACTTGAAGCGACGGAAGCATTGATATTAAAGTGTTCCATGTGAATGGTCGGATTATCTCCTGTACCGTTGAAGTTTTAGTTCGATCTTGTGTAATATTTGAGACTGCGATTGTACTTGTATTTATATGAGAACTGAGGACCTTCGTCTTATTCGGGAAAGTTGTATTGCGTTGATCTTTTAAGGTTTTAGTTGTTAGTGTAATTGATTAGTTTCCGCTTCGCTTTTGATATGTAAATTGGAACATTTGCTGTATATTTGAGATTTATCTTGTAATTTATTTGAGGACTGTAGTGATCGACTGAGTCCCGGCGAGAGCTGGGCAGGCGGCCCGCCGAACCCTCTGGTTCGCCTTAGGGGGAGGTGGGGCTGTCACACCTGCCCAGCTCTCGCCAGGACTCGATCGCTCTCATTAAGTGAAATAAGATATAACCTCGAGACTAAGCGAAAAAAAATTCCCAAACTTGAAACATATACTTACATTCATATCCATCTCAAACAAAAATACAATCCCAATTAGAACAAAAGCTTTAAGATCGTACTACATCCAACCTTATCCAAGCACTAGCGCGAGAACAATAAAAAAAATAAAATTTCAAAAAACTAGACCAAGCTAGTCTGCACAGGACTCACGCCCTCGCTCGCATCCCCTGTAAGGAAAACAAAGCTAACGGAATGAGCTAAAAGCCCAGTGAGGTTCCATACACATAGCCAAATAATTAAACAAGGATATTAATCATGTAATAACAAGTAATGCAGAAAACATTTACAATATAAAGTAATGATAATACATTCATTAAAAGGATACATGCTTACATGGAGCCCTTCGTTCATTCATTTCACCAACCATTTCCTTATTCCTCCAGCATTAAAAGTAATTTCATTTGTAAGTGAAAACCCCTCCATTGTTCTTGCCATTCATTCATTCATTTCATTTTTCCCCTACTGGACACTGGTCACTCTCCACCAGACTTCTTGGTCATACTCGAGTATACTAAACATTAACCCAGGGTCACCAATCGCCCGACCGAGTCCGCTTCTGGCTCGAGTCGACCGGCAACGAAGGGCAAGGGCCCAGTTCAGACAAAAGGCTTACATTCATGTACAAGTAATATTTAAACATTTAATCATTTAATCATTGTAAATTTCACATTCATTTAGGTCGAGTGCGATAAAGTACACAGTGGCCTAGCAAAATTCATTTTTAGAAATCATTGAAAACATTTAACATTTAATCCAACATTCACAAATAGTCACATAGTCATAACAATCCACATAGTCATTGGAAACATAACGTACAAAGAACACTCATCTATTTAAGCAAAATAACGTCCAAAGTTTCCTTCCGGATAATACCCTCAATCACCAAGGAACCTTAATAATAACCAAGAGAAAATATTACAGTTAAACCATCCAAAATTTAGGTGAACCAAAGAAAATCCGAATAACTACTAAAACAAAGTATAACTATAGTTTTGGAAGTGAAAATAGTACATTTAAACCAAAGGACATAAGTAAAATATTTGTAAAACTTACGGTCGCTCGTAAAACTTTGAAATCTCCATTTGAGTCGAATAAATGAAGAAGACGTATTTCTATTAGTCGTAAATTTCATTTTTCCATCGGTACAAGTTTCGGCCAGATTCTAACTTATATACCTCTAATAAAGAAGACTTGAATACCTTAGATGATTCAAGTTAGTTTCATCCTCAACCCTTACTCAAGTTGCGAGTACATCTACCTAGCTCTCGAGTGCAAATTTGGGCAGCACGCCCTTTGTATTTACCTATTTTTCAGCCATTTATGGCTTCAATATTTTCCTCAATCAGCCCCCAAAATCACACACAAATAATCTCATTACAATAGCCGTTCAATAGGCTAAAAGTCATTCCATTACAAAACCAAGCTAGAAAAGTGACCGGAAATAAGGTTTAAAGTAAAGAACAAAATGACAGGTTTGACGTCTTATACCGTTTCGAAGCTAAGACAAAGGGCTACAACTTTCGTGTTTTGACCAACTGCTGATTTAATACGGATCAAGGTGAAAAACGAAGCCAGAATGATGAAATGTCAAAACTGTCCGCAAAACTCTACCTATGGCAGTCAAGGGTATTTTTGTCATTTTGCGTGGTACAGTAATCAGATTGAGCTGAAATTTTACATCCAGCTATAAAACATCATTTTCTACAACTTTCATGTTTTAAGCTAAGCCAAATTTTGTCTCCATCATAGCCGAATGAAACTGGTCAGAACAGGGTAGTACAAAAAATTAAAACTGGAATTAATGCACATAAGCTGGATAATTTCTTTAGGCAAATGAAACTAACACCAAAACACTATATTTTTCGCATATCAAAGCTAGTAAATCATGGCCAACCATTAATCATCACATGAGGGCAGAAAACTCTCTAAGAAAACTAAAAATCCACAAATCACCACTTCTAACCAAGAAATATTGCATAAAACTACCAAAGTGGCAACCACAAGCCACTAATTTACAACTACTAGGAACAAAGAAGGATGTTCTTAGCAAATTACCTTGGAACCTCAAGGAAAATGGTAGTTTAGTCTTTCCTCCTCCAAAATAACTCCACCAAAGCCTTTAAACTTCCCTAAAGAGCACTTGTATGGTGTAGTTTCCAATTCGGTTGGTTAAAATTCAAGATTTGAGCAAGTTTGGAAGCTAGAAAATGAAGAACCTTTCCTCGTTTTTCTCCTTAGAGCAGCCGGCCAAGACAAAGAAAATGGGAAGGAAATTGGGTCAAAATTTGGTTTTTGGAAAGTGAAATAATCCTAGTCAAAGTCCAACCTCCAATGGGGTGGTGACACTTGGCCCTTTAAATGTTTAAAACTTATCTTCTTTCTCCCAATGGTTAATCTATCTAACTAACCTCTAATCATCTCCTAGCACCTTGCAAAATAATATCACTTAGCACAAAAATCACTTAGTCACCAAAATTTTATCGCACTAGCGGGTCCCACGTCTATAATGCACTTCAAATTTAACGTACACTAATTTACTGAGTAAATATTTGATAACTCTAATAATATGGATAAGAGTTGGATGTGGAAAGATAGAAGAAGTGGTGAATTTGAAAAGGGTTTGGAATTATTCTTAAACTATACCTTTAAGTATTCAAGTCATGGGAATGGAATGATTGCTTGTCCATGTTTAGAATGTAAATGTGGAGTATGTGTGTCTAGGGCAGATGCAAAAATTCATTTGAAGGTGTTTGGATTTCTTAAAGGATACACACAATGGGTAGCTCACGGGGAATTTGTATATTCTTCTGCACCAATACAAACCTCAGACAATGTTCCTCATAACATATCTGATATAGGTGATGACATGAATGGTCTAGTTCATGAAGCCTTAGGAATACCGCAACAAGATCCTGCTATGGCTGGTACACTCGAATCTGATCAAGAACTACATAATTCAGTTGCTGAAAAGTTTTATAAGTTAATTGATGATTCTTAACAAGAACTCTACCTTGGGTGTAACAATTTTTCCAAACCGTCATTCATAATTCTCTTGCTTCACTTGAAGTGTCGAGTAAATAGAGTAACAAAATCTTTTTGATGCTTCTTGATTTGTTGAGAGAAGCATTTCCTAAAGCCATGGAAAAATTGCCTAAATCTTACTATGAGTCTGAAAATTAATGAAAGAATTAGGACTTGGATATGAAAAGTATGATGCTTGTCCTAATGATTGCACTTTGTATTGGGGGGTAAATGCAAAAAGAACTTGTTGTGAAACATGCAAAGAATTTAGATGGGAAGCATTACAAAATGATCCAATCGGTGAGAAAAGAAAAGTCACACGTAAGGTTTTATGGCATTTTCCACTAAAACCCAGGTTGCAACGTTTATTTATGTTATCTAAAATTGCAAAGCATATGAGATGGCACTTGGAGGGTCGTACTAAGGATGGTTATATGAGACACCCTGCTAATTCCCTAGCTTGGAAAACTTTGGATTATTGGCATAGGGATTTTTCTAAAGATCCTCGTAATGTTAGGTTGGGGTTGGCTTCCGATGGATTTAATCCATTCAAAAGTATGAGCTCCACTCATAGTACATGGCCGGTGATTTTGATACCATATAATTTATGGCCTTGGATGTGCATGAAACAACCATATTTAATGTTGTCATTGTTGATACCAGGTTCACGTGCTCCTGGTAATGATATTGATGTATATTTACAACCTCTAATCAAAGAATTGAAAGAATTGTGGGAGATGGGGATCAGTACATATGATGCATCTTACAAACAAAACTTTCAATTAAGAGCAGCATTATTGTGGACTATCAGTGATTTTCCTGGCTATGTAGTTTTATCAGGTTGGAGTACTAAAGGAAAATATGCATGCCCTATTTGTCGTAAACACACAACTTCACAACGGTTAATGTGACAACCCCACCTCCCCCTAAGGAGTACCCAAGGGTTTGGTGGATCGCCTGCCCAACTCTCGCTAGGACACACTCACGAACAATCTTGGGAACAGCCTGTCACGCCTCTAGATTGACATAAAAGTTCCATTCAACCAATAATTCACACTTAATTACAATCCAACAGTATAACATAAGGGTACATTGCCAAAAATCCCCAAATACAATTCATCTACAAACGTACAAGTACATGAAGATTATATACACTATTTTTACGCTTACTTGCTTCGGCCTCCACTCCTGTAAAGAAAACAAAACTAAAGGAATGAACTAAAAGTCCAGTAAGGTTCTTAAACAAGCAATCAGGTACAGAATACATGGAAGTATTGCATTTAATAGTTTAAACACTTTGCAGAGTAATAAACAGTCATTCAAGAAATAAACATTCAATCATTGGAAGGATACGTGCTCACTTGGAGCCATTCATTCAGTCATTCAGTCGCCGACCAATCCCCAATTCCTCCGACATTTGAAAACATTTAATAGTGAAAACTCCTTCAGTGTTCATTTCATTCATTGCATTTCATTCACTGGCCAGTTCTCTACCAGATTTTGTGGTAATACTTGAGTATACCAAAACATTATACCAGGGTCACCAGCTGCCCGACCAAGTCCGCTTCTGGCTTGAGTCGACTGGCAATGAAGGGCAAGAGCCCAGTTCAGCCAAAGGCTTACATTCATGCACAAGTAACATTCAATTATTTGGTCATTGAAAATTTCACGTTCACTTAGGTCGAGTGCGATAAAGTACACAATCGCCTATTGAAAATCCATTTAACGACTATTGAAAAGCATTTAGCATTCAAGCAAACATTTACAACAATCCACATAGTCATTGGAAGCACAGCATGCAAGGAACACTCACCTTTTAAAGTAGAGCAACGCTAAATGTTCAACTCCGTGTGACAGCCCCACCTCACCCTAAGGCGAACCAAAGGGTTCGGCGGACCGCCTGCCCAGCTCTCGCCAGGACTACATAGTCGATTCACACAAACCCAATCTACTACGCGCAACAGGACTCAAAGAAAACGAACAATCGGAAACTACTAAGGTGAGAACATGCTTACCAAACCATAAAAACATAGTCTCAACGGAATACAATTAATAGACAAGGTTAAACACCTATACATATATTTACATTGGAGTCTTAACGTACAGTGCAATCCAAGATATCATACTACACAAAATACAATTAGGGCTTCGTTTTCAAAAGAGTTTAATAATTTGACATATATACTAGCTTGACCCTTTTCTTCCAAAATCGTGATTTTCAAGTTTGTCCCCTGTAAGGAAAACAAAGGTAACAGAAAGGGGTGAGCATGCGCTCAATGAGGTACCAAACATATAGGGGAAAAATCATGGCCTTTCACGTTTAACCAATCAGATACATATACCAGATATAAAGGAAAGCAGTTAGACACAGTGATTCAAAGTGAAAGGATACAAGTGGCTCTCAGGAGCCAGATTTCCATTTGCAGTACTTGATCCGAACCCGTTGACTCTCCGTCAACGTAAATGGAACCAACATATCCGTAGACTACACTTTACACCAATTTTCCGTCCACCAAACATACCCCTACCGGGCCCGAACGCCGAACAGGAACAGTAATGGTAATACTCGAGTATACAGGAATCAAGAGTCTCAATACCCAAAGATTCCCAGAATAGACTACCGTGGGTCATTATCTAATCGACCAGGCCCTTGCCGGCCCGACTTGAGTAACTAGCCACAGGTGACAGAAAGGTCATTGGATACCAGCCTCCAAACAACGTCCGAACAGACTCAGATACAGTTAACAGATTATATACAGTAAATAGGCATACAGACAGACAAGAGAACGAGTGTGATAAAGTACACTCTCGTCTCAAATAGAATAAATAGATGATACAGTCTTTCAAATCATAGATTGCAGGTGCAGAAACCAAGTTAAGCAAACAAATGAGGGGAGTGATACACTCACCGGTTCCAGTACAGATACTTCAAATGTTTTTATCCAAAGTGGCTTTAATCGCAAAGAAACCCTAAAATAATCAAGATAAAACAATTATAGTTCGCACATCCGCAAACCCAATAAATGAAATGTATAAAGGAGGGTCGACTACATGTCGTACGCTTTTCCAGGTTAAGTACTAGTACAGAAGAATAAAAATATGACTTTTGAGTAAAAAGATAACAGTTGGTCCAAGGGTTACAAACAACCATCAAAACCCTTCATTTTTACTAAGATCAACTCAACTTGAAGGAATCGCGTAGCCCTAAAATTTTGGGCAACATGCCCTCTGTATTTTGCTATATTCCAGCCATTTATGGCTTCATTATTTTTCCTCAAGTCAGTCCAATTCAACACATAAGAATTCTCAATACAATAGCCCTTCAACTAGGCTCAAGTTCATCCAAATACAAAGCAAGTCTAGGAATGCAACTAGAAATCAAGTTTTAAGGACAAAAGCTAAATAGCAGGTTTGACGTCTCTTACCGGAACAGACACAACCGAAGTTACGCTTATCGGATTGGGGTACAATTTATACCGTTTCGAATCTAAGATAAAGGCCTAGAACTTTGATGAAGACGACTCAGTCCAATTCGTGGTGTATCTAGGTCAAAATTTAAAATTACAGAATCAGCATCTCACAATCAGACTAATTCACCGCACTATGATTGAACGACAATAACTCAGGCTACTGAAGTCCGATTGAGGTGTATCTTATGGCGTTTCGAAGACAAGAAATAGTCCTACATTTATTATGAAGGCCTCCAAAGCTAAATCAAGCATTTTCAGAGCCAAAAATTGAAATCCCCACAAAGACAAAAAACTGGCCGCGAAAATATGGCTTATGGGCAGTCAAGGGTATTTCAGTCATTTCTCATGCTACGGTGCTCCGATCGAGCTGAAATTTTGGAGTAAGATATTTAACATCATTTTCTACAACTTTTGTGTTTCGTTCTAAGCCTAATTCGGCCTCTAACCTAGCAGAAAAGAACTGGGAAGAACAGGGATTAGTTGAAACCCTAATCTGGAATTTTCACACCAAACCAGAAATTTTCCACAACCAATCATATCCAACATATAACAACTCCATTTTACACTGTAACAAACCATCAATCCATGACTAAATAATAAATATATATATATTTAAAACAAAAAAAATCCATAATAAATCAAGAATCCATCAAAACTCCACTTTCAACCATAAAACATACCACAAGTCCACATTTTTAGCTACTAAAGCCACTAATTTAACCTTATTAAGGACAAAGGAAGAAGTTCTTAGTAACTCAGCTTACAACTCAAAAAGATTGCAACTTAACAACTTTTCTTCTCAAACCACTCCACCACTCTCCTTAATCCTACCAAGAGAAGGGTTTTTATGGAGCAAATCAAAATTTTAACGATTGGTTTACAAGATCAAAGCAAGGAATGGAAGGAATAAGTGAAGGCTTTCTTTTTTTTTTTCTTGTGAAGCTCGGCCAAGATGCTCAAAGAATGAAGATGATTTTTGGCCAATTTTGGGTTTTAGTAAAGTTAGTGAATAGTGGTCAAAATCCAAGAACCAACCACGTCGCGACACCTAGCACCTTTTGAGTTAAAACATATCCTTTTGTCTCTCCAAGATTAATCCAACTAAGTGTCGCGCCCCATTTTTAATAAAAATATGTGAAGTATGGTTTGAAAATTGGTGAGGTGTGTGAAAATGCAAATGGAAGAAAAAGGCCATGGGACTTTGAAATGGGACGGTTTGGCCAAAAATAGTAATCTAAAAAGGTTTTGATAAAATGTAGGAGCTGCCGCTTGGTAGCGAGTTAGGGTGTACCAAATCACCAAAAAATGTGGAAAAAAAACCTTTTTAGATTGACTTCAAAATCTACGATAAATCAGAGAAAATGGTTTGGGGGTCGCGGTTGAAGAGAGGGAAGGCAAAGACAATGTCTAAGGCACCCTCTCAACCTAGCCTAAGCTAGTTGCATGATTTAGTCATGATTTTCCTTATTTCTAATAAAAAAATGTATCACATTTGGATGTAACTAACATGGATGCAATCTTAAATCTAATGATGAATCGAGTGGGACAAATATCTCTTAGAGGCTCGATTGGACTAAATCACACGAGTTGTGATAGCCAAGGATAAGCCCTCCAAGAGGTCACGAATAATGCTAATGATGTAAGAATGAATGAGATGAATGTATGCAATGTGAAAGCATGAGCTTGTGTGAAGTAAAAAAAGTAATAAAAGATAATAGTGTGTAAGTGGGAGTCTGGAAATGGGTGTGTAAGGTGAGGTATGTAAAGTGATAGTGTGAAGTGCATGTGTGCTCAGTGGTAGTATATAAAGTGCAAGTGGTAGAGTGAAAATGTGCAAAATAAGAGTTGTGAAGTGAAAAATGTGGAAAAGGGGATAGAATATGAAGTGAGAGTGCAAAATGATAGTGGATAAATGAAATGCATGAACCCTAGAGGAATGCAAGCAAGATGGGTACGGGGAGACCCTAAATCGTGACTTTTGATTTGCCTTTTGGTTAGAAAAAGAATGAGCGTGCTAAGGCTATATGTAGCCACACTCGTCCATTCCCCTTACTAGAAGGGTGACTCCCTAAAACTAATCAGGCAAATGACCCTAATAACTAGAATGAAATGCAAAGTCCTAAAGATCATGTTTCAAATGCGGGAAAAGGGTAGAGGTTCATTTAAAAATGTTAAAATGCTAAAAGGAAAAAAAATGAATGAGATGTAGTGCAGGCATGCAAGTATGTACTAGCGAGAGGCGGCCCTATTAGGTCTAGCATTGGACTAGCCCTTTGCTAACGCTCTCTCACAAGCATTGGACTTGTGAGCGATCGGGAATAAGTAACCATGACTAGCATTGGACTAGCCACGGTTATATTATACATTTGCATTCACCATATATACACAAGTAAATGGGCATAGTTAAAGCAAGTAGGCATGTGAGCACGTAATTCACATAACACATAAGCATGCATATCTAGATGCTAAATCCTAGGAAAGCGGTAACACATAGCAAGTAAGCATGCAAATCACGCAAGGCAAATAAAGTAAAGGAAGCCCTATCCATTACATTGGGAGGGCCCTACTACAATCTAAAGGGGGAAAGGAATTAAATGAAATGATATAATAGCCTAACTATTACAATTGCGGCATTCAAGTGCCTTTCAAATGATCAAAATTGAACTAAAATAAAATAAATATACTGAATTAAAACAAATAAAGTGAATAAATAAATAAATAAAATGAAGGCATGCAATTGAGCACATAAAGTCACATAAGGCACATAGGGTCAAATAAAGGCAAGAATAAGGGATAGAGTGTACCTCCCTTGAGTTGGTGCCCTAATGAAATGAAATTACTTATTTACCCTCTAAAAACAAAGAAAAGGGCAAGGCATCATTTTTAATTAACAAATAATCACATGAAATGGAAATAAACAGGAAATCGAATCACTCAAGGCATTCAAATAAACTAAACAACCCATATTCATCAAATTGAAACCAACAAGGACCCACTTGAAAAATTAAAGAAATTTGAGGGATCAATAATGTGACGACCCCACCTTACCCTAGGGCGTACCAAAGGGTTCGGCGGACCGTCTGCCCAGCTCTCGCCAGGACTTACTCACTAGTATCACGTGCAAACAACCATGGACTATCAAAATACCGCGATTCCAACTTATAATTTACATTGATACACAATTAAGATACAAAGTCTCAATATACCCAAACTGGTTCAAAGTGTACACAATTTAGATACTTAACGTTCAATTCGAGCAATAGCGCGAGTACAAGTCAAAATCAAAACAACTAGACTACACTAGTCTTTACATATCCCACGCTTCCCTCGTACCCCTGTAAGGAAAACAAAACTAACGGGAGTAAGCCAAAGCTCAGTGAAGTTCAAATATCAAATTAGCCATCAAACAAAGTAATAATCATGTAATAGTGAAATAGCAAGCAAACAAGTCCAATCGAGGAGATGACATTTCAGGTAAACAAGTGTGACAGCCCCAACTCACCCTAAGGCGAACCAAAGGGTTCGGCGGACCGCCTGCCCAGCTCTCGCCGGGACTCAGTCATTCAGTTTAGAGCGATCTAATACGTTTCGGGACATACAAACGCGCGTAACCAAGCCAAGATGTCAAAATAAAAAAAAATGAAACCGGAGTCGGTCATGAATAGTAACCGACACGTCAAAACCCAACCAAACATCAAGCAAATATTTACATGTTGAAATTTAGCATATACAACCCAAAGGGGCATACCAAAGTGACTCAAAAGTGGATACATGTACGGTTTGCCAAATTCAAAAGAGAAACGGACCCAAAAATACATTTAGGGTTTCAATCAATGAGCTATACAAAAGATATGTCCAACTAGCTCAATTCGGCAACCAATTATCAAATCCAGTCCAAAAGTATTTATTTTCCTGTAAGGAAAACATATGGAACGGAAAGGGGTGAGCTTGCGCTCAATGAGGTACCAGACATATAGTAGTAAGAAACATGGAACTTCATATTCAATGAATCACATATGTGCATCAAATAAAGAAGTGAACAAACACCGTAGACAGAAAGGATACGGGTGGCTCTCAGGAGCCAAATTCCCATTCGCTTCACCGAAACTTGATCGAAATAACAGTTGACACTCCATCAACGTTACAGAAGTAACCAATACCGTAGACTCCACTTTCTTCGACTCCTTCCACCTCACATACCCCCACTGGGCCCGAAATCCAATCAGATCAGAATTGGTAATACTCGAGTATACCGGAATCAAGGGTCTCAATACCCAAAGATTCCAAAACAGACTACCGTGGTTCGTTATCTAATCGACCAGGCCCTTGCCGGCCCGACTCGAGTAACTGGCCACAGGTGTTGAGCTCAGAGGTCCCAGAAAGGTCGTTGGATACAAGCTTCCAAACGACGTCAGAACAGATACATATCCAGATACAGATAACAGATACAGATGCAGATAGCAGATTCAGATACGCCCTCAAAATTGGCATATGAACAGACAAGAGAACGAGTGTGATAAAGTACACCCTCGCCTCCCTTTTTTCAAAATCGTATTTGGTTCCAACAGTCATAAATCAAGTATTTCAGATATTCAGATATTTCACATAACGGGTAGCAGGTAGTGGAACACTCACCGGGGTCAGTACAGATACCTCCCAAAAGAGAGCTTTAATCACCAAGAAACCCTAAAATAATCCAAGGAAAACAATTGAAGGTTCCACTTTCAAAAATCGAGTATATAGAATGCACATGTGAGGCTCGACTACTAGTTGTATGCCTCGCCAACTAATTACTAAAGCAAGGGTGCAAAACATGATTTTTGGAAACGAAAAGGTAACATGAAGACCTAGGCTCAAACAACCCAAAAGCCCTTCGCTCAAATCACAAGTAAATCCAACTAGCCTTCAAGTAAAATTTCGGCAGCATATCCCTTGTGTTTACCTATTTTTCAGCCATCATGGCTTCATTATTTCCTCAAATCAGTCCCAACATCTCGTACAAAAATAATCTCATTCCCAAAAGCCGTTCACTAGGCTTAATGGCATTCAAGTACAAAATTTAGCTAGGAAATGACCGGATATGAAAGTCAAGCCCTAAACTATTCAAATAAACACAATAAGACTCGATTACAAATCATAAACCAATGCCAAATACTACCAAAATAGGGTTCCATAAGCATACATAGGCATTAGAGGAAACCAGAAAATCTGGAAATGGAATTAGCTTTAGCCCTGAAAAAAAATAGTTTTTGACCTCATTTTACGGTAATGGCACTAAAGGCACTACGATTATCGTATGAAGGTGTAAGAGTCACCATTTCAAAGCTAAGAGATAGGGCTACAATATTACAGAAGGTCACTCAACCCAGTTTCGAGTGTAACCAGGTCAAAAATGCAATCTATTATGCCAGAACCGTAAAAACAGATTCACAGAACGCATTCTAGTGCAAACATCATAAAACAGCCTACATAAGTCCAAATCCAGAAATTCCAAAACCAACTGAAAGATAAGAAATAGGGTTACATTTCATCAGAAGACCTCAACAACCAATTCGGAAGCATTCCTAGACAAAATAACCAATTACAGAAGCAATTCCCAAATTCTGGTAAAACCAGAACAGCAAGGGTAATTTCGACTTTTCTCAAGCTACGCTACTCCGATTGACCTGAAATTTTTCAGGAACCTCTAAAATTTCATTCCCTACAACTTTCATGTTTTAATACAAGGCCAATTTGGCCTCTAACTATGAGCTACAAAACCGGGCAGAATGAAGAACAATGAAACCCTAAGTTTTCAATTTCTTTCCAAAACAGCAATTGCTTGCAATTAACCACTTTTTCCACCTCCTAGGTCCCTTACATACCATTTCCAATCATCATACATATCCACACAAACATATTCATATTAAAACAGAAAAATCCCCAATAATTACAAAACTTCATCAATTCAACCAAAAATCATAAAATAATCCATAAAGTTGCATCTTATACCACCACTAAGCATAAATTAAGCATCATTAGAGGGAGGAGAGTGGTTCTTCATGACTCACCTTAGAAACAAGAGAGAGAGAGCAACAAGTCCTCTTAGCTTTCCAAATAACTCCACACAACACCTCACTATCACTTCCTTAAGTGTTTTTATGGAGCAAAACCAAGTTTGGATGGTTAAGTGAGTTGATTGAAGCAAGATTGAAGCCAAAAACTTGAAGAGTTTTCTTTCTTTTGTTGCTCAAGGAGCTCGGCCAAGATGAAGAGAAAATGGTGAATTTTTGGTTATTTTTTTGATTTATTTAGTCAATGGTAAGAAAAGGAATAGTAGTCTTACTTAAGGACAAATCCCATGGTGACACTTGTCACCTTCATTAATGCTTGCCTAACTTTTGTCTCTCTCATACCAATCCACTTAGCATCCTCTACTTATCTCTTAACACCCGGTAAATTAATTCCAGTATCCAA